>NC_133541.1:1561402-1718911 GCF_048773025.1 Camelus bactrianus | reverse complement strand
ACGTTCTGCCAAATTTGAGCTAGCAGAGGCAGTGCAAAATGAGGTATAGAGCTACAGATAATGGCACACGCTGAGTCTCAGGGATCTGGAGTGCATTGTGGGTTGTGGTGGATTATATCAAGAGAGCAAACCGACCTGTAACACCAGTAAGAATGCAACCACATTGGCGAGTGTGGTTGAGTTTTTTGATATATGCCATGGCCACGTCCACTGCATCTTGCAGGCCCAGGATCATTTTGGCATTTTGCCAATAGAGCACATGTGGGGCTCAACCAGAGAAGCCGTGCATCTGGTCTGAGGGATTCAGTGGCCCTTGGGTTTGAAATCATTATTAAAATCTTTAGGATTTGCTACAGTCATAAACTGGACAGGGATTATGGATTGGTTTGAGGAAGAGAATTCGGTACATCTCTGTGGTTGATTTCGTGCACCCATGACCCAAGGATGAGGGATCAAGGAAGAGTGGTCAAAGTCCACAAAGTGAGAAGTTGAAGCATTTCCTTCAGCATTATCTCCCAAATGCAGATGCTACATTTTGGGTGGCACTGACATGGTACTGCCCAGAGGACACAAAGATCGGTCTGCGGGATCATTGCAGCAGGCCCTGATGTATGACATCCATACATATGTTTCCCCTGGTGTTTCTGTAGACAGAGGAGCTCTGGTAAGAACTGGTAACATTGGGACCTTCCCATGGCAATAGAAAGCACAAGTGCCCTCTCAGTTTGCTGTTTTAGAAAGACTCCAATATGAAGTACAGAAGAATGCCGAGCTGAAAAATTTTAAGCTTCATTTCCAGAAGAGGAAGTGTACTCTGCTCTTTCACAAATGTGAGGTAAGTGCAATAAAAAGAAGTTTACTAATTGAAATAATATGTTGTGCTCATCACAACAAAGGCAACACCAGCAATTAGAGATATACCAGACAAAACACACAGGAAAAGGACATGGCATCAATGCCTAGGGAAAATTGTTCTCACAGAAATATCATGGAACTTCGTACACTCACTGGTCTAAAATTTTCACTTAACAAAGCCCTATAAATCTATATTAGATACCTGATATTACTTGACCAGTAGAGATAAAGAAGTATAGTAAAAGAAACAGGAAGTACCATTTTCAGTTCCAAAGAGTTTGAAGGCCTAAAAAATAAGCTTTCAAACATCTAGACTGCAAAACGCTACCAGAGCAAGTAGTGAAAACTCAGGTGAGGAAAACATGAAGTACAACAGTGTCTCAGAATCACAAAAGGCAGTACACCAGGAAAGGGGAATAGAAACTCTAAAAACGTGGCAAATAATATCAGAAAACCCAAGGATGAGACAATAACAGGGCTAAAGTCAGTCCAAAGCAGACTTGAGAATGCAGACGGACTCGTGAAAGACTGTGAAGACAGGGTAACAGAAATCCCTCGATCAGAAGAAGACATAGAAAAAGAAGTGCAAACCAATGCAAACATTGCTGTTGAAGCCTGGGGTAAGACAAAGCATGAAAGAGTATTATTCGTAAGAGTCCCAGATGGAAAAGAAAGATAAACAAAAAAAAAGCCTGAAAAGATAATTGTAGAAAAGTCAGACTGAAACTTTCTGAAAGACAAGAAAGAATCATCGATACGATTTCAGGAACTACACAGCGTCCAATGGAGGTGGAATCCCAATAGACGTACTTGCAGCTGTATAATTCAAATCAACAAAGTTCATGATCACCCCAGTGATTTAAAATGCATCTAGAGGAAAGCAATTTACTCACAACAAGAACTCCAGGGGGCTTTCAGCTCATATCTCGGCAGAAATAATGCAGAACAGGTAGGAGTGCAATGACATAGGCCATGAACTGAATGAGAAAAAGCTGTAATCATGGGTAGCCTTTGCCACAGGCTGGCCATTTCTAACAACGCCAACTAGGGTAATTCACAGACCAGCAAATCTTAAAAGAATTCAACAGTTCAAAATTCATCCTAAAGGAAAGATTGAGAATTCTACCCTGAATAGAAAAGTAGCAACATGAAATGGAAATAAGAAAAACCATTATTGGAAATGCAAGAAGAGCGTGAGTTACAAACAAGTAACAAGAAGAAGGCAAGGAGGACATCAAAGCCATAAGATGGGATAGGGTAGCAGATAATCATAGGTGATTTTAAGCACTATCTTAATGATTCACATATATGATCCTCTGATTGAAGCAAACGGAGTGATGCATGAATTAATGTGTTTGCAAAACCAACAACAAGCAAACAAACCAACAATCAAACAAACAAACAGACACCAAAAGTGTACGGTTGGCTGTCATATACCAAAGAAACCATGAGTATTCAAAACAAAATACTAAAAGTGATATCAAGGATCATTCAGCACTTATCGACACAGTATCGCAGCTTAAATGTACTCAACACACTTGTATTCAGAACACAGACGCATGCATTAATATTCATAAATATTGATTCAAAAGAGCATATCGTGACCTAACCCAAATGCCGATTTTGAATAAGATTTGGTCATAGTCCGTGATATAGTCTTACAATTCTTGCAAAAGCAAGAATGAATGCCATATTCTACCCTACGTAGAGTAGAAACGGCATAAGCCTATAACAAAACAAATAGCTCTGCAAAAATGTACTAAGTGCAAACGAGACAGACAGGAAAGTGCACATTGGGATTAGTTTCATTTCTCGGAATTTCAGCCCCCATGAAACAAATGGATCCATTTTCTGAGAGCGTGGGTGTTTCAGCAGATACAACAGACGGATATGTGTTCTGGGTGAATGGATATTACACAAACATGAGTTTCCTTTACTGGGGTCTCTGTGTATTGTGAGCTGTTAGAAAGATTCAAGACTTGTGAAACCATAAACTATAAATGGACACACTTCCCTCCGTTTGTATTATATATAGAGATCTGAAACAAAGGAAAGAGGGAAGATAAAAGGACAATGGCACGCTAGCGGATAAAATCACATTTAACTTAGGAACCTCTCGTTTGATGCAGCCCCTGCCCCAACACTGACAATATTCAGCAACCAATGGGGATGGCAGTTACCAGTTGGATTCTAGGTGGAATCTTGGTGTGTACCACGAGGCTTGTTGTGGCTGGTGGATCCAAGGTAACTGGGCAGAATTCTGTGGGAGGATCAGTGTGATGGATGGGCTGCCGCCCTTTGTGGTGTTTGGATTAGGTCTTATGTTCGGGACGCTGTGTAAGTTCGAGATAATGCTGCTGCCCAAAGACCTAAGTTCACGGGTAAGTTTCCAGAACCTGAAAGTGCAGACAGTGGAAGATCTGCCTGTCATCAGCTTACTGGTGAGGATCCGAGGTACTTTCAGACTTGCCCAGTCCTGTTGAAGTCGACTTTATGGGAGATACGAAGAGAAGCTGGCAGAAAAGCTGGCTGCATGAATTGAAGAGAGATGCGAACATATTGATGAGAGTTGTTCCGCTACAATGGAGAATACCGGCATGGAGACATCTCTAGAGAATACCAGGCTCGAAAGACATTCATGAGACCTACTGAACTACTGTGATACTGGCAGAAACTTTCGCAGTGTTTACATGCACTTGAGAAAGTCACTCAGTTCACTGCTCCAAGAACGGCTCCAAGATTCCTGACGTCTAAAAGTCAAGAGATGGCAGAGATGACAAAAGCGCTCATGTTCTTGGAAGAGGTCATGAGAATCCACAGGTCCCAAAGGGCATTTACAAAACATTCAGACCAAAATGCACCAAACCCAGGTAAGCCTTTCCCAGGTTTGGGCCTTGCTATCAAGCACTTGCTCTTCCCTCCCCTCCACTCAGGCATCCATTTTAAAGGATCAGAACCTGAGCTGCAATGAAGCCAGTAGGAGAAGAGCAAGCCCCTCCTAGAATCAGATTTCCTCCAACTTCAAACTCTGTGAACAACAGTGAATTCCTTAAAGGTCAAATACTCTCGCCTACAATAGTTAGGAATTGAATACTTAGCTCACACAAAGAAATGATGACCTTCCCCTAGATTCAGCAAATGCTGGATTTATGTCTTGTCTGGGGTGAAGGGAGTGTTGTAAGGGAGAGGAATCTTTGACTGAACTTGAATATTTACTAGGCCTCAGATTTTCAAGATAGTATAGGTAAATATTATGACAGATATTGACCTGAACCTTAAAAGTCGTGAAAGACTTTAAAGACACAGTTTTGGTGGACTGTCTTTCCCTTCAGCCAAGCCCCGGGTGCACGATAATTTGGGGGTGCAGACTTGGTTGTGTTAAATTGCTTTACCCAACATGATCGGATGATTAAACGTTCTCATCACTGATAGAAGAACACCTGCTTTTCAATAGACTAGCATAGCTGCAGCAGGGTTCTCATAGATAAAATGCCCGTATGTGCTTTTGGAATCAAGCCTAAATGTATATATTTTTTTTGGTTTTTCCTGTACTTTCCTAGAGAGGAATGTTACCCCTTGAAATGCCAACCTTGGCCAGTATGTGTCATTGGGAATATAGGGCACCACATGCACATCGGAAACCCAGGTTCTCGGTTATTTCATGGTTTCAATAGGTACTTAATGGTTCCTGTTGCTGTTGGAGGCTTCAACAGTAAATAGTTGACATGTCCCCTTCAACATTTTGGACTGCGATTTTACTTTCTATCTGTCTACAATTTGCTTAGAGCTGACATAATGTTACAAAAATTGACAAGTCTGACTTCTAGGTAAATTTAGTACGTTTCAAACACTAACTTCATTTTCATATAAATCCCAAAACATGTAAATCAATTCTATTAACATTCTTAAAATCTGCAAATGTGTTATCAACACAATGTCAAAATTGGAGTCTTCGGACAATCTCTCCAACCATGGCTTTATAGAAAACAGAGCGTAACAGACGTCACATTTCTGTGAATTACATCTGGAAAGTGTTGATTTATCGATGCCCAGTTGGCAGAGAACCAGTGTATCCTTCGCTCACTCCCTCCCATGTACACAGCAATGTAAACTTCCACTCACCCAGCCCTTGGCACAGGACACTTTCTGAAGAGTGGTCTGTTACTTCCAAAGACAGGATGAGGCCTCAGAAAACGTGGAAGCAGGAGAAGGCAAAGTAGAGAATGGAAATCTGTGCAGGATCTGACCTCTGCTGATGGAGCAGCAAAGGTGAAACTCTGTTTTACTTGGACACACACTCTCAAGCGGACAGCACACATGGGACTGTAGGTAATGCGCTGAGTGTTAGAAGAGTGCACAGCAGATGCTTGGCTGACTTAACTCATAGAAATCAGCACAAAATATCCCCACAATGGATTCTGAGACCAAGATACGTTCTGCCAAATTTGAGCTAGCAGAGGCAGTGCAAAATGAGGTATAGAGCTACAGATAATGGCACACGCTGAGTCTCAGGGATCTGGAGTGCATTGTGGGTTGTGGTGGATTATATCAAGAGAGCAAACCGACCTGTAACACCAGTAAGAATGCAACCACATTGGCGAGTGTGGTTGAGTTTTTTGATATATGCCATGGCCACGTCCACTGCATCTTGCAGGCCCAGGATCATTTTGGCATTTTGCCAATAGAGCACATGTGGGGCTCAACCAGAGAAGCCATGCATCTGGTCTGAGGGATTCAGTGGCCCTTGGGTTTGAAATCATTATTAAAATCTTTAGGATTTGCTACAGTCATAAACTGGACAGGGATTATGGATTGGTTTGAGGAAGAGAATTCGGTACATCTCTGTGGTTGATTTCGTGCACCCATGACCCAAGGATGAGGGATCAAGGAAGAGTGGTCAAAGTCCACAAAGTGAGAAGTTGAAGCATTTCCTTCAGCATTATCTCCCAAATGCAGATGCTACATTTTGGGTGGCACTGACATGGTACTGCCCAGAGGACACAAAGATCGGTCTGCGGGATCATTGCAGCAGGCCCTGATGTATGACATCCATACATATGTTTCCCCTGGTGTTTCTGTAGACAGAGGAGCTCTGGTAAGAACTGGTAACATTGGGACCTTCCCATGGCAATAGAAAGCACAAGTGCCCTCTCAGTTTGCTGTTTTAGAAAGACTCCAATATGAAGTACAGAAGAATGCCGAGCTGAAAAATTTTAAGCTTCATTTCCAGAAGAGGAAGTGTACTCTGCTCTTTCACAAATGTGAGGTAAGTGCAATAAAAAGAAGTTTACTAATTGAAATAATATGTTGTGCTCATCACAACAAAGGCAACACCAGCAATTAGAGATATACCAGACAAAACACACAGGAAAAGGACATGGCATCAATGCCTAGGGAAAATTGTTCTCACAGAAATATCATGGAACTTCGTACACTCACTGGTCTAAAATTTTCACTTAACAAAGCCCTATAAATCTATATTAGATACCTGATATTACTTGACCAGTAGAGATAAAGAAGTATAGTAAAAGAAACAGGAAGTACCATTTTCAGTTCCAAAGAGTTTGAAGGCCTAAAAAATAAGCTTTCAAACATCTAGACTGCAAAACGCTACCAGAGCAAGTAGTGAAAACTCAGGTGAGGAAAACATGAAGTACAACAGTGTCTCAGAATCACAAAAGGCAGTACACCAGGAAAGGGGAATAGAAACTCTAAAAACGTGGCAAATAATATCAGAAAACCCAAGGATGAGACAATAACAGGGCTAAAGTCAGTCCAAAGCAGACTTGAGAATGCAGACGGACTCGTGAAAGACTGTGAAGACAGGGTAACAGAAATCCCTCGATCAGAAGAAGACATAGAAAAAGAAGTGCAAACCAATGCAAACATTGCTGTTGAAGCCTGGGGTAAGACAAAGCATGAAAGAGTATTATTCGTAAGAGTCCCAGATGGAAAAGAAAGATAAACAAAAAAAAAGCCTGAAAAGATAATTGTAGAAAAGTCAGACTGAAACTTTCTGAAAGACAAGAAAGAATCATCGATACGATTTCAGGAACTACACAGCGTCCAATGGAGGTGGAATCCCAATAGACGTACTTGCAGCTGTATAATTCAAATCAACAAAGTTCATGATCACCCCAGTGATTTAAAATGCATCTAGAGGAAAGCAATTTACTCACAACAAGAACTCCAGGGGGCTTTCAGCTCATATCTCGGCAGAAATAATGCAGAACAGGTAGGAGTGCAATGACATAGGCCATGAACTGAATGAGAAAAAGCTGTAATCATGGGTAGCCTTTGCCACAGGCTGGCCATTTCTAACAACGCCAACTAGGGTAATTCACAGACCAGCAAATCTTAAAAGAATTCAACAGTTCAAAATTCATCCTAAAGGAAAGATTGAGAATTCTACCCTGAATAGAAAAGTAGCAACATGAAATGGAAATAAGAAAAACCATTATTGGAAATGCAAGAAGAGCGTGAGTTACAAACAAGTAACAAGAAGAAGGCAAGGAGGACATCAAAGCCATAAGATGGGATAGGGTAGCAGATAATCATAGGTGATTTTAAGCACTATCTTAATGATTCACATATATGATCCTCTGATTGAAGCAAACGGAGTGATGCATGAATTAATGTGTTTGCAAAACCAACAACAAGCAAACAAACCAACAATCAAACAAACAAACAGACACCAAAAGTGTACGGTTGGCTGTCATATACCAAAGAAACCATGAGTATTCAAAACAAAATACTAAAAGTGATATCAAGGATCATTCAGCACTTATCGACACAGTATCGCAGCTTAAATGTACTCAACACACTTGTATTCAGAACACAGACGCATGCATTAATATTCATAAATATTGATTCAAAAGAGCATATCGTGACCTAACCCAAATGCCGATTTTGAATAAGATTTGGTCATAGTCCGTGATATAGTCTTACAATTCTTGCAAAAGCAAGAATGAATGCCATATTCTACCCTACGTAGAGTAGAAACGGCATAAGCCTATAACAAAACAAATAGCTCTGCAAAAATGTACTAAGTGCAAACGAGACAGACAGGAAAGTGCACATTGGGATTAGTTTCATTTCTCGGAATTTCAGCCCCCATGAAACAAATGGATCCATTTTCTGAGAGCGTGGGTGTTTCAGCAGATACAACAGACGGATATGTGTTCTGGGTGAATGGATATTACACAAACATGAGTTTCCTTTACTGGGGTCTCTGTGTATTGTGAGCTGTTAGAAAGATTCAAGACTTGTGAAACCATAAACTATAAATGGACACACTTCCCTCCGTTTGTATTATATATAGAGATCTGAAACAAAGGAAAGAGGGAAGATAAAAGGACAATGGCACGCTAGCGGATAAAATCACATTTAACTTAGGAACCTCTCGTTTGATGCAGCCCCTGCCCCAACACTGACAATATTCAGCAACCAATGGGGATGGCAGTTACCAGTTGGATTCTAGGTGGAATCTTGGTGTGTACCACGAGGCTTGTTGTGGCTGGTGGATCCAAGGTAACTGGGCAGAATTCTGTGGGAGGATCAGTGTGATGGATGGGCTGCCGCCCTTTGTGGTGTTTGGATTAGGTCTTATGTTCGGGACGCTGTGTAAGTTCGAGATAATGCTGCTGCCCAAAGACCTAAGTTCACGGGTAAGTTTCCAGAACCTGAAAGTGCAGACAGTGGAAGATCTGCCTGTCATCAGCTTACTGGTGAGGATCCGAGGTACTTTCAGACTTGCCCAGTCCTGTTGAAGTCGACTTTATGGGAGATACGAAGAGAAGCTGGCAGAAAAGCTGGCTGCATGAATTGAAGAGAGATGCGAACATATTGATGAGAGTTGTTCCGCTACAATGGAGAATACCGGCATGGAGACATCTCTAGAGAATACCAGGCTCGAAAGACATTCATGAGACCTACTGAACTACTGTGATACTGGCAGAAACTTTCGCAGTGTTTACATGCACTTGAGAAAGTCACTCAGTTCACTGCTCCAAGAACGGCTCCAAGATTCCTGACGTCTAAAAGTCAAGAGATGGCAGAGATGACAAAAGCGCTCATGTTCTTGGAAGAGGTCATGAGAATCCACAGGTCCCAAAGGGCATTTACAAAACATTCAGACCAAAATGCACCAAACCCAGGTAAGCCTTTCCCAGGTTTGGGCCTTGCTATCAAGCACTTGCTCTTCCCTCCCCTCCACTCAGGCATCCATTTTAAAGGATCAGAACCTGAGCTGCAATGAAGCCAGTAGGAGAAGAGCAAGCCCCTCCTAGAATCAGATTTCCTCCAACTTCAAACTCTGTGAACAACAGTGAATTCCTTAAAGGTCAAATACTCTCGCCTACAATAGTTAGGAATTGAATACTTAGCTCACACAAAGAAATGATGACCTTCCCCTAGATTCAGCAAATGCTGGATTTATGTCTTGTCTGGGGTGAAGGGAGTGTTGTAAGGGAGAGGAATCTTTGACTGAACTTGAATATTTACTAGGCCTCAGATTTTCAAGATAGTATAGGTAAATATTATGACAGATATTGACCTGAACCTTAAAAGTCGTGAAAGACTTTAAAGACACAGTTTTGGTGGACTGTCTTTCCCTTCAGCCAAGCCCCGGGTGCACGATAATTTGGGGGTGCAGACTTGGTTGTGTTAAATTGCTTTACCCAACATGATCGGATGATTAAACGTTCTCATCACTGATAGAAGAACACCTGCTTTTCAATAGACTAGCAAAGCTGCAGCAGGGTTCTCATAGATAAAATGCCCGTATGTGCTTTTGGAATCAAGCCTAAATGTATATATTTTTTTTGGTTTTTCCTGTACTTTCCTAGAGAGGAATGTTACCCCTTGAAATGCCAACCTTGGCCAGTATGTGTCATTGGGAATATAGGGCACCACATGCACATCGGAAACCCAGGTTCTCGGTTATTTCATGGTTTCAATAGGTACTTAATGGTTCCTGTTGCTGTTGGAGGCTTCAACAGTAAATAGTTGACATGTCCCCTTCAACATTTTGGACTGCGATTTTACTTTCTATCTGTCTACAATTTGCTTAGAGCTGACATAATGTTACAAAAATTGACAAGTCTGACTTCTAGGTAAATTTAGTACGTTTCAAACACTAACTTCATTTTCATATAAATCCCAAAACATGTAAATCAATTCTATTAACATTCTTAAAATCTGCAAATGTGTTATCAACACAATGTCAAAATTGGAGTCTTCGGACAATCTCTCCAACCATGGCTTTATAGAAAACAGAGCGTAACAGACGTCACATTTCTGTGAATTACATCTGGAAAGTGTTGATTTATCGATGCCCAGTTGGCAGAGAACCAGTGTATCCTTCGCTCACTCCCTCCCATGTACACAGCAATGTAAACTTCCACTCACCCAGCCCTTGGCACAGGACACTTTCTGAAGAGTGGTCTGTTACTTCCAAAGACAGGATGAGGCCTCAGAAAACGTGGAAGCAGGAGAAGGCAAAGTAGAGAATGGAAATCTGTGCAGGATCTGACCTCTGCTGATGGAGCAGCAAAGGTGAAACTCTGTTTTACTTGGACACACACTCTCAAGCGGACAGCACACATGGGACTGTAGGTAATGCGCTGAGTGTTAGAAGAGTGCACAGCAGATGCTTGGATGACTTAACTCATAGAAATCAGCACAAAATATCCCCACAATGGATTCTGAGACCAAGATACGTTCTGCCAAATTTGAGCTAGCAGAGGCAGTGCAAAATGAGGTATAGAGCTACAGATAATGGCACACGCTGAGTCTCAGGGATCTGGAGTGCATTGTGGGTTGTGGTGGATTATATCAAGAGAGCAAACCGACCTGTAACACCAGTAAGAATGCAACCACATTGGCGAGTGTGGTTGAGTTTTTTGATATATGCCATGGCCACGTCCACTGCATCTTGCAGGCCCAGGATCATTTTGGCATTTTGCCAATAGAGCACATGTGGGGCTCAACCAGAGAAGCCGTGCATCTGGTCTGAGGGATTCAGTGGCCCTTGGGTTTGAAATCATTATTAAAATCTTTAGGATTTGCTACAGTCATAAACTGGACAGGGATTATGGATTGGTTTGAGGAAGAGAATTCGGTACATCTCTGTGGTTGATTTCGTGCACCCATGACCCAAGGATGAGGGATCAAGGAAGAGTGGTCAAAGTCCACAAAGTGAGAAGTTGAAGCATTTCCTTCAGCATTATCTCCCAAATGCAGATGCTACATTTTGGGTGGCACTGACATGGTACTGCCCAGAGGACACAAAGATCGGTCTGCGGGATCATTGCAGCAGGCCCTGATGTATGACATCCATACATATGTTTCCCCTGGTGTTTCTGTAGACAGAGGAGCTCTGGTAAGAACTGGTAACATTGGGACCTTCCCATGGCAATAGAAAGCACAAGTGCCCTCTCAGTTTGCTGTTTTAGAAAGACTCCAATATGAAGTACAGAAGAATGCCGAGCTGAAAAATTTTAAGCTTCATTTCCAGAAGAGGAAGTGTACTCTGCTCTTTCACAAATGTGAGGTAAGTGCAATAAAAAGAAGTTTACTAATTGAAATAATATGTTGTGCTCATCACAACAAAGGCAACACCAGCAATTAGAGATATACCAGACAAAACACACAGGAAAAGGACATGGCATCAATGCCTAGGGAAAATTGTTCTCACAGAAATATCATGGAACTTCGTACACTCACTGGTCTAAAATTTTCACTTAACAAAGCCCTATAAATCTATATTAGATACCTGATATTACTTGACCAGTAGAGATAAAGAAGTATAGTAAAAGAAACAGGAAGTACCATTTTCAGTTCCAAAGAGTTTGAAGGCCTAAAAAATAAGCTTTCAAACATCTAGACTGCAAAACGCTACCAGAGCAAGTAGTGAAAACTCAGGTGAGGAAAACATGAAGTACAACAGTGTCTCAGAATCACAAAAGGCAGTACACCAGGAAAGGGGAATAGAAACTCTAAAAACGTGGCAAATAATATCAGAAAACCCAAGGATGAGACAATAACAGGGCTAAAGTCAGTCCAAAGCAGACTTGAGAATGCAGACGGACTCGTGAAAGACTGTGAAGACAGGGTAACAGAAATCCCTCGATCAGAAGAAGACATAGAAAAAGAAGTGCAAACCAATGCAAACATTGCTGTTGAAGCCTGGGGTAAGACAAAGCATGAAAGAGTATTATTCGTAAGAGTCCCAGATGGAAAAGAAAGATAAACAAAAAAAAAGCCTGAAAAGATAATTGTAGAAAAGTCAGACTGAAACTTTCTGAAAGACAAGAAAGAATCATCGATACGATTTCAGGAACTACACAGCGTCCAATGGAGGTGGAATCCCAATAGACGTACTTGCAGCTGTATAATTCAAATCAACAAAGTTCATGATCACCCCAGTGATTTAAAATGCATCTAGAGGAAAGCAATTTACTCACAACAAGAACTCCAGGGGGCTTTCAGCTCATATCTCGGCAGAAATAATGCAGAACAGGTAGGAGTGCAATGACATAGGCCATGAACTGAATGAGAAAAAGCTGTAATCATGGGTAGCCTTTGCCACAGGCTGGCCATTTCTAACAACGCCAACTAGGGTAATTCACAGACCAGCAAATCTTAAAAGAATTCAACAGTTCAAAATTCATCCTAAAGGAAAGATTGAGAATTCTACCCTGAATAGAAAAGTAGCAACATGAAATGGAAATAAGAAAAACCATTATTGGAAATGCAAGAAGAGCGTGAGTTACAAACAAGTAACAAGAAGAAGGCAAGGAGGACATCAAAGCCATAAGATGGGATAGGGTAGCAGATAATCATAGGTGATTTTAAGCACTATCTTAATGATTCACATATATGATCCTCTGATTGAAGCAAACGGAGTGATGCATGAATTAATGTGTTTGCAAAACCAACAACAAGCAAACAAACCAACAATCAAACAAACAAACAGACACCAAAAGTGTACGGTTGGCTGTCATATACCAAAGAAACCATGAGTATTCAAAACAAAATACTAAAAGTGATATCAAGGATCATTCAGCACTTATCGACACAGTATCGCAGCTTAAATGTACTCAACACACTTGTATTCAGAACACAGACGCATGCATTAATATTCATAAATATTGATTCAAAAGAGCATATCGTGACCTAACCCAAATGCCGATTTTGAATAAGATTTGGTCATAGTCCGTGATATAGTCTTACAATTCTTGCAAAAGCAAGAATGAATGCCATATTCTACCCTACGTAGAGTAGAAACGGCATAAGCCTATAACAAAACAAATAGCTCTGCAAAAATGTACTAAGTGCAAACGAGACAGACAGGAAAGTGCACATTGGGATTAGTTTCATTTCTCGGAATTTCAGCCCCCATGAAACAAATGGATCCATTTTCTGAGAGCGTGGGTGTTTCAGCAGATACAACAGACGGATATGTGTTCTGGGTGAATGGATATTACACAAACATGAGTTTCCTTTACTGGGGTCTCTGTGTATTGTGAGCTGTTAGAAAGATTCAAGACTTGTGAAACCATAAACTATAAATGGACACACTTCCCTCCGTTTGTATTATATATAGAGATCTGAAACAAAGGAAAGAGGGAAGATAAAAGGACAATGGCACGCTAGCGGATAAAATCACATTTAACTTAGGAACCTCTCGTTTGATGCAGCCCCTGCCCCAACACTGACAATATTCAGCAACCAATGGGGATGGCAGTTACCAGTTGGATTCTAGGTGGAATCTTGGTGTGTACCACGAGGCTTGTTGTGGCTGGTGGATCCAAGGTAACTGGGCAGAATTCTGTGGGAGGATCAGTGTGATGGATGGGCTGCCGCCCTTTGTGGTGTTTGGATTAGGTCTTATGTTCGGGACGCTGTGTAAGTTCGAGATAATGCTGCTGCCCAAAGACCTAAGTTCACGGGTAAGTTTCCAGAACCTGAAAGTGCAGACAGTGGAAGATCTGCCTGTCATCAGCTTACTGGTGAGGATCCGAGGTACTTTCAGACTTGCCCAGTCCTGTTGAAGTCGACTTTATGGGAGATACGAAGAGAAGCTGGCAGAAAAGCTGGCTGCATGAATTGAAGAGAGATGCGAACATATTGATGAGAGTTGTTCCGCTACAATGGAGAATACCGGCTTGGAGACATCTCTAGAGAATACCAGGCTCGAAAGACATTCATGAGACCTACTGAACCTCTGTGATACTGGCAGAAGCATTTGGAGTGTCAACGTGCACTTGACAAAGTCACTCAATTCTCTGCTCCAAGAACGGCTCCAAGATTCCTGACGTCTTAAACACAAGAGATGGCAGAGATGATACAAGCGCTCATGTTCTTGGAAGAGGTCATGAGAATCCACAGGTCCCAAGGGGCATTTACAAACCATTCAGACCGAAATGCACCAAGCCCAGGTAAGCCTTTTCCCAGGTTTGGGCCTTGCTATCAAGCACTTGCTCTTCCCTCCCCTACACTCAGACATCCATTTTAAAGGATCAGAACCTGAGCTGCAATGAAGCCAGTAGGAGAAGAGCAGGCCCCTCCTAGAATCAGAGTTCCTCCATCTTCACACTCTCTGAACAACAGTGAACTCCTTAAAGTTCAAATACTCTCGCCTAATATAGTTAGGAATTGAATACATAGCTCACACAAAGAAATGATGACCTTCCCCTAGATTCAGCAAATGCTGGGTTTATGTCTTGTCTGGGGTGAAGGGAGTGTGCTAAGTGAGAGGAATCTTTGACTGAACTTGAATATGTACTAGGCCTCAGTTTTTCAAGACATTATAGGTAAATATTATGTCAGAGAGTGACCTGAACTGTAAAAGTCATGAAACACTTTAAAGACACAGGTTTGGTGGACCGTATTTCTCTTCAGTCAAGCATCGGGTGCATGATATATTGGGGGTGCAGAATTGGCTGTGTTAAATTGCTTTACCCAACATGATCGGATGATTAAACGTTCTCATCACTGATAGAAGAACACCTGCTTTTCAATAGACTAGCATAGCTGCAGCAGGGTTCTCATAGATAAAATGCCCGTATGTGCTTTTGGAATCAAGCCTAAATGTATATATTTTGTTTGGTTTTTCCTGTACTTTCCTAGAGAGGAATGTTACCCCTTGAAATGCCAACCTTGGCCAGTATGTGTCATTGGGAATATAGGGCACCACATGCACATCGGAAACCCAGGTTCTCGGTTATTTCATGGTTTCAATAGGTACTTAATGGTTCCTGTTGCTGTTGGAGGCTTCAACAGTAAATAGTTGACATGTCCCCTTCAACATTTTGGACTGCGATTTTACTTTCTATCTGTCTACAATTTGCTTAGAGCTGACATAATGTTACAAAAATTGACAAGTCTGACTTCTAGGTAAATTTAGTACGTTTCAAACACTAACTTCATTTTCATATAAATCCCAAAACATGTAAATCAATTCTATTAACATTCTTAAAATCTGCAAATGTGTTATCAACACAATGTCAAAATTGGAGTCTTCGGACAATCTCTCCAACCATGGCTTTATAGAAAACAGAGCGTAACAGACGTCACATTTCTGTGAATTACATCTGGAAAGTGTTGATTTATCGATGCCCAGTTGGCAGAGAACCAGTGTATCCTTCGCTCACTCCCTCCCATGTACACAGCAATGTAAACTTCCACTCACCCAGCCCTTGGCACAGGACACTTTCTGAAGAGTGGTCTGTTACTTCCAAAGACAGGATGAGGCCTCAGAAAACGTGGAAGCAGGAGAAGGCAAAGTAGAGAATGGAAATCTGTGCAGGATCTGACCTCTGCTGATGGAGCAGCAAAGGTGAAACTCTGTTTTACTTGGACACACACTCTCAAGCGGACAGCACACATGGGACTGTAGGTAATGCGCTGAGTGTTAGAAGAGTGCACAGCAGATGCTTGGATGACTTAACTCATAGAAATCAGCACAAAATATCCCCACAATGGATTCTGAGACCAAGATACGTTCTGCCAAATTTGAGCTAGCAGAGGCAGTGCAAAATGAGGTATAGAGCTACAGATAATGGCACACGCTGAGTCTCAGGGATCTGGAGTGCATTGTGGGTTGTGGTGGATTATATCAAGAGAGCAAACCGACCTGTAACACCAGTAAGAATGCAACCACATTGGCGAGTGTGGTTGAGTTTTTTGATATATGCCATGGCCACGTCCACTGCATCTTGCAGGCCCAGGATCATTTTGGCATTTTGCCAATAGAGCACATGTGGGGCTCAACCAGAGAAGCCGTGCATCTGGTCTGAGGGATTCAGTGGCCCTTGGGTTTGAAATCATTATTAAAATCTTTAGGATTTGCTACAGTCATAAACTGGACAGGGATTATGGATTGGTTTGAGGAAGAGAATTCGGTACATCTCTGTGGTTGATTTCGTGCACCCATGACCCAAGGATGAGGGATCAAGGAAGAGTGGTCAAAGTCCACAAAGTGAGAAGTTGAAGCATTTCCTTCAGCATTATCTCCCAAATGCAGATGCTACATTTTGGGTGGCACTGACATGGTACTGCCCAGAGGACACAAAGATCGGTCTGCGGGATCATTGCAGCAGGCCCTGATGTATGACATCCATACATATGTTTCCCCTGGTGTTTCTGTAGACAGAGGAGCTCTGGTAAGAACTGGTAACATTGGGACCTTCCCATGGCAATAGAAAGCACAAGTGCCCTCTCAGTTTGCTGTTTTAGAAAGACTCCAATATGAAGTACAGAAGAATGCCGAGCTGAAAAATTTTAAGCTTCATTTCCAGAAGAGGAAGTGTACTCTGCTCTTTCACAAATGTGAGGTAAGTGCAATAAAAAGAAGTTTACTAATTGAAATAATATGTTGTGCTCATCACAACAAAGGCAACACCAGCAATTAGAGATATACCAGACAAAACACACAGGAAAAGGACATGGCATCAATGCCTAGGGAAAATTGTTCTCACAGAAATATCATGGAACTTCGTACACTCACTGGTCTAAAATTTTCACTTAACAAAGCCCTATAAATCTATATTAGATACCTGATATTACTTGACCAGTAGAGATAAAGAAGTATAGTAAAAGAAACAGGAAGTACCATTTTCAGTTCCAAAGAGTTTGAAGGCCTAAAAAATAAGCTTTCAAACATCTAGACTGCAAAACGCTACCAGAGCAAGTAGTGAAAACTCAGGTGAGGAAAACATGAAGTACAACAGTGTCTCAGAATCACAAAAGGCAGTACACCAGGAAAGGGGAATAGAAACTCTAAAAACGTGGCAAATAATATCAGAAAACCCAAGGATGAGACAATAACAGGGCTAAAGTCAGTCCAAAGCAGACTTGAGAATGCAGACGGAC
The DNA here is from genome assembly GCF_048773025.1 of Camelus bactrianus. NCBI lineage: Eukaryota > Metazoa > Chordata > Mammalia > Artiodactyla > Camelidae > Camelus > Camelus bactrianus. Next base: position 1,701,679 of record NC_133541.1, on the reverse strand, counting down.
TCGTGAAAGACTGTGAAGACAGGGTAACAGAAATCCCTCGATCAGAAGAAGACATAGAAAAAGAAGTGCAAACCAATGCAAACATTGCTGTTGAAGCCTGGGGTAAGACAAAGCATGAAAGAGTATTATTCGTAAGAGTCCCAGATGGAAAAGAAAGATAAACAAAAAAAAAGCCTGAAAAGATAATTGTAGAAAAGTCAGACTGAAACTTTCTGAAAGACAAGAAAGAATCATCGATACGATTTCAGGAACTACACAGCGTCCAATGGAGGTGGAATCCCAATAGACGTACTTGCAGCTGTATAATTCAAATCAACAAAGTTCATGATCACCCCAGTGATTTAAAATGCATCTAGAGGAAAGCAATTTACTCACAACAAGAACTCCAGGGGGCTTTCAGCTCATATCTCGGCAGAAATAATGCAGAACAGGTAGGAGTGCAATGACATAGGCCATGAACTGAATGAGAAAAAGCTGTAATCATGGGTAGCCTTTGCCACAGGCTGGCCATTTCTAACAACGCCAACTAGGGTAATTCACAGACCAGCAAATCTTAAAAGAATTCAACAGTTCAAAATTTATCCTAAAGGAAAGATTGAGAATTCTACCCTGAATAGAAAAGTAGCAACATGAAATGGAAATAAGAAAAACCATTATTGGAAATGCAAGAAGAGCGTGAGTTACAAACAAGTAACAAGAAGAAGGCAAGGAGGACATCAAAGCCATAAGATGGGATAGGGTAGCAGATAATCATAGGTGATTTTAAGCACTATCTTAATGATTCACATATATGATCCTCTGATTGAAGCAAACGGAGTGATGCATGAATTAATGTGTTTGCAAAACCAACAACAAGCAAACAAACCAACAATCAAACAAACAAACAGACACCAAAAGTGTACGGTTGGCTGTCATATACCAAAGAAACCATGAGTATTCAAAACAAAATACTAAAAGTGATATCAAGGATCATTCAGCACTTATCGACACAGTATCGCAGCTTAAATGTACTCAACACACTTGTATTCAGAACACAGACGCATGCATTAATATTCATAAATATTGATTCAAAAGAGCATATCGTGACCTAACCCAAATGCCGATTTTGAATAAGATTTGGTCATAGTCCGTGATATAGTCTTACAATTCTTGCAACAGCAAGAATGAATGCCATATTCTACCCTACGTAGAGTAGAAACGGCATAAGCCTATAACAAAACAAATAGCTCTGCAAAAATGTACTAAGTGCAAACGAGACAGACAGGAAAGTGCACATTGGGATTAGTTTCATTTCTCGGAATTTCAGCCCCCATGAAACAAATGGATCCATTTTCTGAGAGCGTGGGTGTTTCAGCAGATACAACAGACGGATATGTGTTCTGGGTGAATGGATATTACACAAACATGAGTTTCCTTTACTGGGGTCTCTGTGTATTGTGAGCTGTTAGAAAGATTCAAGACTTGTGAAACCATAAACTATAAATGGACACACTTCCCTCCGTTTGTATTATATATAGAGATCTGAAACAAAGGAAAGAGGGAAGATAAAAGGACAATGGCACGCTAGCGGATAAAATCACATTTAACTTAGGAACCTCTCGTTTGATGCAGCCCCTGCCCCAACACTGACAATATTCAGCAACCAATGGGGATGGCAGTTACCAGTTGGATTCTAGGTGGAATCTTGGTGTGTACCACGAGGCTTGTTGTGGCTGGTGGATCCAAGGTAACTGGGCAGAATTCTGTGGGAGGATCAGTGTGATGGATGGGCTGCCGCCCTTTGTGGTGTTTGGATTAGGTCTTATGTTCGGGACGCTGTGTAAGTTCGAGATAATGCTGCTGCCCAAAGACCTAAGTTCACGGGTAAGTTTCCAGAACCTGAAAGTGCAGACAGTGGAAGATCTGCCTGTCATCAGCTTACTGGTGAGGATCCGAGGTACTTTCAGACTTGCCCAGTCCTGTTGAAGTCGACTTTATGGGAGATACGAAGAGAAGCTGGCAGAAAAGCTGGCTGCATGAATTGAAGAGAGATGCGAACATATTGATGAGAGTTGTTCCGCTACAATGGAGAATACCGGCTTGGAGACATCTCTAGAGAATACCAGGCTCGAAAGACATTCATGAGACCTACTGAACCTCTGTGATACTGGCAGAAGCATTTGGAGTGTCAACGTGCACTTGACAAAGTCACTCAATTCTCTGCTACAAGAACGGCTCCAAGATTCCTGACGTCTAAAAGTCAAGAGATGGCAGAGATGATAAAAGCGCTCATGTTCTTGGAAGAGGTCATGAGAATCCACAGGTCCCAAAGGGCATTTACAAAACATTCAGACCAAAATGCACCAAACCCAGGTAAGCCTTTCCCAGGTTTGGGCCTTGCTATCAAGCACTTGCTCTTCCCTCCCCTCCACTCAGGCATCCATTTTAAAGGATCAGAACCTGAGCTGCAATGAAGCCAGTAGGAGAAGAGCAAGCCCCTCCTAGAATCAGATTTCCTCCAACTTCAAACTCTGTGAACAACAGTGAATTCCTTAAAGGTCAAATACTCTCGCCTACAATAGTTAGGAATTGAATACTTAGCTCACACAAAGAAATGATGACCTTCCCCTAGATTCAGCAAATGCTGGATTTATGTCTTGTCTGGGGTGAAGGGAGTGTTGTAAGGGAGAGGAATCTTTGACTGAACTTGAATATTTACTAGGCCTCAGATTTTCAAGATAGTATAGGTAAATATTATGACAGATATTGACCTGAACCTTAAAAGTCGTGAAAGACTTTAAAGACACAGTTTTGGTGGACTGTCTTTCCCTTCAGCCAAGCCCCGGGTGCACGATAATTTGGGGGTGCAGACTTGGTTGTGTTAAATTGCTTTACCCAACATGATCGGATGATTAAACGTTCTCATCACTGATAGAAGAACACCTGCTTTTCAATAGACTAGCATAGCTGCAGCAGGGTTCTCATAGATAAAATGCCCGTATGTGCTTTTGGAATCAAGCCTAAATGTATATATTTTTTTTGGTTTTTCCTGTACTTTCCTAGAGAGGAATGTTACCCCTTGAAATGCCAACCTTGGCCAGTATGTGTCATTGGGAATGTAGGGCACCACATGCACATCGGAAACCCAGGTTCTCGGTTATTTCATGGTTTCAATAGGTACTTAATGGTTCCTGTTGCTGTTGGAGGCTTCAACAGTAAATAGTTGACATGTCCCCTTCAACATTTTGGACTGCGATTTTACTTTCTATCTGTCTACAATTTGCTTAGAGCTGACATAATGTTACAAAAATTGACAAGTCTGACTTCTAGGTAAATTTAGTACGTTTCAAACACTAACTTCATTTTCATATAAATCCCAAAACATGTAAATCAATTCTATTAACATTCTTAAAATCTGCAAATGTGTTATCAACACAATGTCAAAATTGGAGTCTTCGGACAATCTCTCCAACCATGGCTTTATAGAAAACAGAGCGTAACAGACGTCACATTTCTGTGAATTACATCTGGAAAGTGTTGATTTATCGATGCCCAGTTGGCAGAGAACCAGTGTATCCTTCGCTCACTCCCTCCCATGTACACAGCAATGTAAACTTCCACTCACCCAGCCCTTGGCACAGGACACTTTCTGAAGAGTGGTCTGTTACTTCCAAAGACAGGATGAGGCCTCAGAAAACGTGGAAGCAGGAGAAGGCAAAGTAGAGAATGGAAATCTGTGCAGGATCTGACCTCTGCTGATGGAGCAGCAAAGGTGAAACTCTGTTTTACTTGGACACACACTCTCAAGCGGACAGCACACATGGGACTGTAGGTAATGCGCTGAGTGTTAGAAGAGTGCACAGCAGATGCTTGGCTGACTTAACTCATAGAAATCAGCACAAAATATCCCCACAATGGATTCTGAGACCAAGATACGTTCTGCCAAATTTGAGCTAGCAGAGGCAGTGCAAAATGAGGTATAGAGCTACAGATAATGGCACACGCTGAGTCTCAGGGATCTGGAGTGCATTGTGGGTTGTGGTGGATTATATCAAGAGAGCAAACCGACCTGTAACACCAGTAAGAATGCAACCACATTGGCGAGTGTGGTTGAGTTTTTTGATATATGCCATGGCCACGTCCACTGCATCTTGCAGGCCCAGGATCATTTTGGCATTTTGCCAATAGAGCACATGTGGGGCTCAACCAGAGAAGCCGTGCATCTGGTCTGAGGGATTCAGTGGCCCTTGGGTTTGAAATCATTATTAAAATCTTTAGGATTTGCTACAGTCATAAACTGGACAGGGATTATGGATTGGTTTGAGGAAGAGAATTCGGTACATCTCTGTGGTTGATTTCGTGCACACATGACCCAAGGATGAGGGATCAAGGAAGAGTGGTCAAAGTCCACAAAGTGAGAAGTTGAAGCATTTCCTTCAGCATTATCTCCCAAATGCAGATGCTACATTTTGGGTGGCACTGACATGGTACTGCCCAGAGGACACAAAGATCGGTCTGCGGGATCATTGCAGCAGGCCCTGATGTATGACATCCATACATATGTTTCCCCTGGTGTTTCTGTAGACAGAGGAGCTCTGGTAAGAACTGGTAACATTGGGACCTTCCCATGGCAATAGAAAGCACAAGTGCCCTCTCAGTTTGCTGTTTTAGAAAGACTCCAATATGAAGTACAGAAGAATGCCGAGCTGAAAAATTTTAAGCTTCATTTCCAGAAGAGGAAGTGTACTCTGCTCTTTCACAAATGTGAGGTAAGTGCAATAAAAAGAAGTTTACTAATTGAAATAATATGTTGTGCTCATCACAACAAAGGCAACACCAGCAATTAGAGATATACCAGACAAAACACACAGGAAAAGGACATGGCATCAATGCCTAGGGAAAATTGTTCTCACAGAAATATCATGGAACTTCGTACACTCACTGGTCTAAAATTTTCACTTAACAAAGCCCTATAAATCTATATTAGATACCTGATATTACTTGACCAGTAGAGATAAAGAAGTATAGTAAAAGAAACAGGAAGTACCATTTTCAGTTCCAAAGAGTTTGAAGGCCTAAAAAATAAGCTTTCAAACATCTAGACTGCAAAACGCTACCAGAGCAAGTAGTGAAAACTCAGGTGAGGAAAACATGAAGTACAACAGTGTCTCAGAATCACAAAAGGCAGTACACCAGGAAAGGGGAATAGAAACTCTAAAAACGTGGCAAATAATATCAGAAAACCCAAGGATGAGACAATAACAGGGCTAAAGTCAGTCCAAAGCAGACTTGAGAATGCAGACGGACTCGTGAAAAACTGTGAAGACAGGGTAACAGAAATCCCTCGATCAGAAGAAGACATAGAAAAAGAAGTGCAAACCAATGCAAACATTGCTGTTGTAGCCTGGATTAAGAAAAAGCATGAAAGAGTATGATTCGTAAGAGTCCCAGATGGAAAAGCAAGATTAACAAAATTACCCTGAATAGATAATTGTAGGAAAGTCAGACTGAAACTTGCTGAAAGACAAGAAAGAATCTTCTATACGATTTCAGGAACTACACAGCGTCCAATGGAGGTGGAATCCCAATAGACGTACTTGCAGCTGTATAATTCAAATCAACAAAGTTCATGATCACCCCAGTGATTTAAAATGCATCTAGAGGAAAGCAATTTACTCACAACAGAATCTCCAGGGGGCTTTCAGCTCATATCTCGGCAGAAAGAATGCAGAACAGGGAGGAGTGCAATGACATAGGCCATAAACTGAATGAGAAAAAGCTGTAATCATGGGTAGCCTTTGCCACAGGCTGGCCATTTCTAACAACGCCAACTAGGGTAATTCACAGACCAGCAAATCTTAAAAGAATTCAACAGTTCAAAATTTATCCTAAAGGAAAGATTGAGAATTTTACCCTGAATAGAAAAGTAGCAACATGAAATGGAAATAAGAAAAACCATTATTGGAAATGCAAGAAGAGCGTGAGTTACAAACAAGAAACAAGAAGAAGGCAAGGAGGACATCAAAGCCATAAGATGGGATAGGGTAGCAGATAATCATAGGTGATTTTAAGCACTATCTTAATGATTCACATATATGATCCTCTGATTGAAGCAAACGGAGTGATGCATGAATTAATGTGTTTGCAAAACCAACAACAAACAAACAAACCAACAATCAAACAAACAAACAGACACCAAAAGTGTACGGTTGGCTGTCATATACCAAAGAAACCATGAGTATTCAAAACAAAATACTAAAAGTGATATCAAGGATCATTCAGCACTTATCGACACAGTATCGCAGCTTAAATGTACTCAACACACTTGTATTCAGAACACAGACGCATGCATTAATATTCATAAATATTGATTCAAAAGAGCATATGGTGACCTAACCCAAATGCCGATTTTGAATAAGATTTGGTCATAGTCTGTGATATAGTCTTACAATTCTTGCAACAGCAAGAATTAATGCCATATACTACCCTATGTAGAGTAGAAACGGCATAAGCCTATAACAAAACAAATAGCTCTGCAAAAATGTACTAAGAGCAAACGAGACAGACAGTAAAGTGCACATTGGGATTAGTTTCATTTCACGGAATTTCAGCCCCCATGAAACAAATGGATCCATTTTCTGAGAGCGTGGGTGTTTCAGCAGAAACAACAGACGGATATGTGTTCTGGGTGAATGGATATTACACAAACATGAGTTTCCTTTACTGGGGTCTCTGTGTATTGTGAGCTGTTAGAAAGATTCAAGACTTGTGAAACCATAAACTAAAAATGGACACACTTCCCTCCGTTTGATTTGTATATAGAGATCTGAACCAAAGGGAAGAGGGAAGATAAAAGGCCAATGGCACGCTAGCGGATAGAATCACATTAAACTTAGGAACCTCTCGTTTGATGCAGCCCCTGCCCCAAAACTGACAATATTCAGCAACCAATGGGGATGGCAGTTACCAGTTGGATTCTAGGTGGAAACTTGGTGTGTACCTCGAGGCTGGTTGTGGCTGGTGGATCCAAGGTAACTGGGCAGAATTCTGTGGGAGGATCAGTGTGATGGATGGGCTGCCGCCCTTTGTGGTGTTTGGATTAGGTCTTATGTTCGGGACGCTGTGTAAGTTCGAGATAATGCTGCTGCCCAAAGACCTAAGTTCACGGGTAAGTTTCCAGAACCTGAAAGGGCAGACAGTGGAAGATCTGCCTGTCATCAGCTTACTGGTGAGGATCCGAGTTACTTTCAGACTTGCCCAGTCCTGTTGAAGTCGACTTTATGGGAGTTACGAAGAGAAGCTGGCAGAAAAGATGGCTGCACGGATTGAAGGGAGATGCGAACATATTGATGAGAGTTGTTCCGCTACAATGGAGAATACCGGCATGGAGACATCTCTAGAGAATACCAGGCTCGAAAGACATTCATGAGACCTACTGAACTACTGTGATACTGGCAGAAACTTTCGCAGTGTTTACATGCACTTGAGAAAGTCATTCAGTTCACTGCTCCAAGAACGGCTCCAAGATCCCTGACGTCTAAATGACAAGAGATGGCAGAGATGATAAAAGCGCTCATGTTCTTGGAAGAGGTCATGAGAATCCACCGTTCCAACGGGGCATTTACAAACCATTCAGAAAAAATGCACCAAGCCCAGGTAAGCCATTTCCCAGGTTTGGGCCTTGCTATCAAGCACTTGATCTTCCCTCCCCTCCACTCAGGCATCCATTTTAAAGGATCAGAACCTGAGCTGCAATGAAGCCAGTAGAAGAGCAAGCCCCTCCTAGAATCAGAATTCCTCCAACTTCACTGTCTGTGAACAACAGTGAACTCCTTAAAGGTCAAATACTCTCGCCTACAATAGTTAGGAATTGAATACTCAGCTCACACAAAGAAATGATGACCTTCACCTAGATTCAGCAAATGCTGGGTTTATATCTTGTCTGGGGTGAAGGGAGTGTGGTAAGTGAGAGGAATCTTTGACTGAACTTGAATATGTACTACGCCTCAGTATTTCAAGAAAGTATATGTAAATATTATGTCAGATATTAATCTGAACTGTAAAAGTCGTGAAAGAATTTAAAGACACAGTTTTGGTGGACGGGCTATCTCTTCAGCCAAGCCCCGTGTGCACGATAATTTTGGGGTGCAGACTTGGTTGTGTTAAATTGCTTTACCCAACATGATAGGATGATTAAGCGTTCTCATCACTGATAGAAGAACACCTGATTTCAATAGACTAGTACAGCTGCAGCAGGGTTCTCATAGCTAAAATGCCTGTATGTGCTTTTGGAATCAAGCCTAAATGTATATAATTTGTTTGGTTTTTCTTGTACTTTCCTAGAGAGGAATGTTACACCTTGAAATGCCAACATTGGCCAGTATGTGTCATTGAGATTATAGGGCACAACATGCACAACTGAAACCTAGGTTCTCAGTTATTTCATAGTTTAAATAGGTAATTCATGGTTCCTGTTGCTGTTGGAGGCTTCAACAGTAAAGAGTTGACATGTCCCCTTCAATATTTTTGACTGTGATTTTACATTATATCTGTCTACATTTTGCTTAGAGCTGACTTAATGTTACAAAAATTGACAAGTCTGACTTCTAGGTAAATTTAGTAAGTTTCAAACACTAATTTCATTTTCATATAAATCCAAAACATGTAAATCATTTCTATTAAAATTCTTAAAAACTGCAACTGTGTTATCAACACAATGTCAAAATTGGAGTCTTCGGACAACCCCTCCGACCATGGCTTTATAAAAATCTGATCAAAACAAACATCTCATTTCTGTGAATTACATCTGGAAAGTGTTGATTTATTGATGCCCAGTTGGCAGAGAACCAGTGCAACCTGCGCTCACTCCCTCCCATGTACACAGCAATGTAAACTTCCACTCACCCAGCCCATGGCACAGGACACACTCCGAAGAGTGGTCTGTTACTTCCAAGACAGGATGAGGCTTCAGAAAAACTGGAAGCAGGAGAAGGCAATGTAGAGAATGGAAATCTGTGCAGGATCTGACCTCTGATGATGGAGCAGCAAAGGTGAAACTCTGTTTTACTTGGACACACACTCTCAAGCGGACAGCACACATGGGACTGTAGGTAATGCACTGAGTGTTAGAAGAGTGCACAGCAGATGCTTGGCTGACATAACTCATAGAAATCAGCACAAAATATCCCCACAATGGATTCTGAGACCAAGATCCGTTCTGAAAAATTTGAGCTAGCAGAGGCAGCGCAAAATGAGGTATAGAGCTACAGATAATGGCACACGCTGAGTCTCAGGGATCTGGAGTGCATTGTGGGTTGTGGTGGGTTATATCAAGAGAGCATACCGACCTGTTACCGCAGTAAAAAGCAACCACATTGGCGTGTGTGGTTGAGTTTTTTGAAATGTGCAATGGCCACGTCCACTGCATCATGTAGGCCCAGGACAAATTTGGCATTTTGCCAATAGAGCACGTGTGGGGCTCAACCAGAGAAGCCGTGCATCTGGTCTGAGGGATTTAGTGGCCCTTGGGATTTACATCAGTATTAAAATATTTAGGATCTGCTACAGTCATAACCTGGACAGTGATTATGGATTGGTTTGAGGAAGAGTATTCGTTACAGATCTGTGTTTGCATTCGTGCACCCATGACCCAAGGATGAGGGATCAAGGATGAGTGGTCAAAGTCCACAACGTGAGAAGTTGAAGCATTTCCTTCAGCATTATCTCCCAAATGCAGATGCTACATTTTGGGTGGCACTGACATGGTACTGCCCAGAGGACACAAAGTTCGGTCTGCGGGTCATTTCAGCAAGCCCTGATGTATGACATCCATACATTTGTTTCCACTGGTGTTTCTGTAGACAGAGAAGCTCTGGTAAGAACTGGTAACATTGGGACATTCCAATGGCAATAGAAAGCACAAGCGCACTCTCAGTTTGCTGTTTTGGAAAGACTCCAATATGACGTACAGCAAAATGCCGAGCTGAAAACATTTAAGCTTCATTTCCACAGGAGGAAGTGTACTCTGCACTTTCAGAATTGTGAGGTTAGTGCAGTAAAACGAAGTTTTTCTAATTGAAATAATATGGTGTGCTCATCACAACAAAGGCAACACCAGCAATTAAAGATATACCAGACAAAACACACAGGAACAGGACATGGCATCAATGCCTAGGGAAAATTGTCCTCACAGAATTATCATGGAACTTCGTACAACCAATGGTCTAAAATTTTCACTTAACAAAGCCCTATAAATCTATATTAGATACCTGATATTACTTGACCAGTAGAGATAAAGAAGTATAGTAAAAGAAACAGGAAGTACCATTTTCAGTTCCAAAGAAATTGAAGGCCCAAAAAATAAGCTTTCAAACATCTAGACTGCAAAACGCTACCAGAGCATGTAGTGAAAACTCAGGTGAGGTAAACATGAAGTACAACAGTGTCTCAGAATCTCAAAAGGCATTATACCAGGAAAGGGTAATAGAAACTCTAAAAACGAGGCATATAATATCAGAAAACCCAAGGATGAGACAATACCAGGGCTAAAGTCAGTCCAAAGCAGACTTGAGAATGCAGATGGACTCGTGAAAGACTGTGAAGACAGGGTAACAGAAATCCCTCGATCAGAAGAAGACATAGAAAAAGAAGTGCAAACCAATGCAAACATTGCTGTTGTAGCCTGGGTTAAGAAAAAGCATGAAAGTGTATGATTCGTACGAGTCCCAGATGGAAAAGCAAGATTAACAAAAATTCCCTGAATAGATAATTGTAGGAAAGTCAGACTGAAACTTTCTGAAAGACAAGAAAGAATCTTCTATACGATTTCAGGAACTACACAGCGTCCAAAGGAGGTGGAATCCAAATAGACCTACTTGCAGCTGTATAATTCAAATCAACAAAGTTCATGATCACCTCAGTGATTTAAAATGCATCTAGAGGAAAACAATATAGTCACAACAGAACCTCCAAAAGGGTTTCAGCTCATATCTCGGCAGAATTATTGCAGAACAGGGAGGAGTGCAATGAAATAGGCCATAACCTGAATGAGAAAAATCTGAAATCATGGGTAGCCTATGCCACATGCTGGCCATTTCTAATAACGGCAGAGCTAGGGAAATTCACAGACCAGCAAATCTTAAAAGAATTCAACAGTTCAAAATTTATCCTAAAGAAAAAATTGAGAATTCTACCCTGAATTGAAAAGTAGCAAGATGAAATGGAAATAAGAAAATCCATTATTGGAAATGCAAGAAGAGCGTGAGTTACAAACAAGTAACAAGAAGAAGGCAAGGAGGACATCAAAGCCATAAAATGGGAGAGGGTAGCAGTAATTCATAGGTGATTTTAAACTCTATCTTAAGTGATTCACATATATGACTCTCTGATTGAAGCAAACGGAGTGATGCATGAATTAATGTGTTTGCAAAACCAACAACAAGCAAACAAACCAACTATCAAACAAACAAACAGACACCAAAAGGGTTCGGTTGGCTGACATGTACCAAAGAAACCATGAGTATTCAAAACAAAATACTCAAAGTGATATCAAGGATCATTCAGCATGCATCGACCCAGTATCGCAGCTTAAATGTACTCAACACACTTGTATTCAGAACACAGACGCGTGCATTAATATTCATAAATATTGATTCAAAAGAGCATATCGTGACCTAACACAAATGCCGATTTTGAATAAGTTTTGGTCACAGTCCGTGATATAGACTTACAATTTTTCCAACAGCAAGAATTAATGCAATATTCTAACCTAAGTAGAGAAATAAATGCATAAGCCTATAACAAAGACAATTAGCTCTGCAAAACTGTACTAAGAGCAAACGAGACAGACAGTAAAGTGCACATTGGGATTGGTTTCATTTCTCGGAATTTCAGCCCCCATGAAACAAATGGATCCATTTTCTGAGAGCGTGGGTGTTTCAGCAGAAAGCAAAAGACTGATATGTTTTCTGGGTGAATGGATATAACACAAACATGCGTTTCCTTTAGTGCGGTCTCTATGTACATTTAGCTGTTAGAAAGTATCAAGACGTGTGAAACCATAAACTAAAAATGGACACATTTCCGTCCGTTTGTACTGTATATAATAATCTGAACCAAAGGATAGAGGGAAGATAAAAGGACAATGGCACGCTAGTGGATAGAATCACATTTAACTTAGGAACCTCTCGTTTGATGCAGCCCCTCTCCCAACACTGACTGTATTCAGCAACCATTGGGGATGGCAGTTACCGGTTGGATTTTAGGTGGAAACTTGGTGTGTACTGCGAGGCTTGTTGTGGCTGGTGGATCCAAAGTAACTGGGCAGAATACTGTGGGTGGATCAGGGTGAAGGATGGGCTGCTACCCTTTGTGGATATTGGCTTATGTCTTTTGTTCGGGACGCTGTGTAAGTTCGAGATATTGCTGCTTCCCAAAGACCTAAGTTCACAGGTAAGTTTCCAGAACCTGAAAGTGCAGACAGTGGACGATCTGCCTGTCATCAACTTACTGGTGAGGCTCCGAGGTACTTTCAGACTTGCCCAGTCCTGTTGAAGTAGACTTAATGGGAGACACGAAGAGAAGCTGGCAGAAAAGCTGGCTGCACGGATTGAGGAGAGAGGCGAACATATTGATGAGAGTTGTTCCGCTACAATGGAGAATACCGGCATGGAGACACCTCTAGATAATACCAGGATCGAAAGACATTCATGAGAACTACTGAACTATTGTGATACTGGCAGAAACTTTCGCAGTGTTTACATGCACTTCAGAAAGTCACTCAATTCACTGCTCCAAAAACGGCTCCAAGATTCCTGATGTCTAAAAGACAAGAGATGGCAGAGATGATAAAAGCGCTCATGTTCTTTAAGAAGACATGAGAATCCACAGGTCCCAAGGGGCATTTACAATCCATTCAGAAAAAATGCACCAAGCCCAGGTAAGTCATTTCCCAGGTTTGGGCCTTGCTATCAAGCACTTGCTCTTCCCTCCCCTCCACTCAGGCAACCATTTTAAAGGATCAGAACCTGAGCTGCAATGAAGCCAGTAGGAGAAGAGCAGGCCCCTCCTAGAATCAGAGTTCCTCCATCTTCACACTCTGTGAACAACAGTGAACTCCTTAAAGTTCAAATACTCTCGCCTACAATAGTTAGGAATTGAATAATTAGCTCACACAAAGAAATGATGACCTTCCCCTAGATTCAGCAAATGCTGGGTTTATGTCTTGTCTGGGGTGAAGGGAGTGTGGTAAGTGAGAGGAATCTTTGACTGAACTTGAATATGTACTAGGCCTCAGGTTTTCAAGACAGTATAGGTAAATATTATGTCAGATATTGACCTGAACTGTAAAAGTCGTGAAAGACTTTAAAGACACAGATTTGGTGGACCGTCTTTCTCTTCAGACAAGCCCCGGGTGCACGATAATTTGGGGGTGCAGACTTGGTTGTGTTAAATTGCTTTACCCAACATGATAGGATGATTAAGCGTTCTCATCACTGATAGAAGAACACCTGCTTTTCAATAGCCTAGCATAACTTCAGCAGGGTTCCCATAGCTAAAATGCCTGTATGTGCTTTTGGAATCAAGCCTAAATGTATATATTTTGTTTGGTTTTCCTTGTACTTTCCTAGAGAGGAATGTTACCCCTTGAAATCCCAACATTGGCCAGTATGTGTCATTGGGAGTATAGGGCACATCATGCACAACGGAAACCCAGGTTCTCAATATTTCATGGTTTCAATAGGTACTTAATGGTTCCTGTTGCTGTTGGAGGCTTCAACAGTAAAAATTTGATATGTCCCCTTCAACATTTTGGACTGAGATTTTACTTACTATCTGTCTACATTTTGCTTATAGCTGACATAATGTTACAAAAATTGACAAGTCTGACTTCTAGGTAAATTTAGTACGTTTCAAACACTAATTTCATTTTCATATAAATCCAAAACATGTAAATCACTTCTATTAAAAATCTTAAAAACCGCAACTGTGTTATCAACACAATTTCAAAATTGGTGTCTTCGGACAATCCCTCCAACCATGGCTTTATAGAAATCAGAGCTAAACAAACATCACATTTCTGTGAATTACATCTGGAATGTGTTGATTTATCGATGCCCAGTTGGCAGTGAATCCGTGCAAACTGCGCTCACTCCCTCTAATGTACACAGCAAAGTAAACATCCACTCACACAGCCCTTGGCACAGGACAGTTTCCGAAGAGTGGTCTATTACTTCCAAGACAGGATGAGGTCTCAGAAAACCTGGAAGCAGGAGAAGGCAATGTAGAGATTGGAAATATGTGCAGGATCTGACCTCTGCTGATGGAGCAGCAAATGTAAAACTCTGTTTTAATTGGATGCACACTCTCAAGCGGACAGCACACATGGTACTGAAGGTAATGCGCTGAGTGTTAGAAGAGTGCACAGCAGATGCTTGGCTGACATAACTCATAGAAATCAGCACAAAATATCCCCACAATGGATTCTGAAACCAAGATCCGAAATGACAAATTTGAGCTAGCAGAGGCAGCGGAATATGAGGTATAGATCTACAGATAATGGCACACGCTGAGTCTCAGGGATCTGGAGTGCATTGTAGGTTGTGGTGAGTTATATCAAGAGAGCATACCGACCTGTTACCCCAGTAAGAAAGCAATCATTTAGGCGTGTGTTGTTGAGATTTTCGATATGTACCATGGCCACGTCCACTGCATTTGCAGGCCAAGGATCAATTTGGCATTTTGCCAATAGAGCACGTGTGGGGCTCAACCAGAGAAGCCGTGCATCTGGTCTGAGGGATTCAGTGGCCCTTGGGTTTTAAATCAGTATTAAAAGCTTTAGGATCTGTTACAGTCATAACCTGGACAGGGATTACGCATTGGTTTGAGGAAGAAAATTCTGTACAGATCTGTGGTTGCATTCGTGCACCCATGACCCAAGGATGAGGGATCAAGGAAGAGTGGCCAAAGTCCACAACGTGAGAAGATGAAGCATTTCCTTCAGCATTATCTCCCAAATGCAGATGCTACATTTTGGGTGGCACTGACATGGTACTGCCCAGAGGACACCAAGATCGGTCTGCGGGATCATTCAAGCAGGCCCTGATGTATGACATCCATACATATGTTTCCACTGGTTTTTCTGTAGACAGAGAAGCTCTGGGAAAAACTGGTAACATTGGGACATTCCCATGGCAATAGAAAGCACAAGTGCACTCTCAGTTTGCTGTTTTGGAAAGACTCCAATATGACGTACAGCAAAATGCCGAGCTGAAAACTTTTAAGCTTCATTTCCAGAAGAGGAAGTGTACTCTGCACTTTCAGAATTGTGAGGTTTGTGAAATAAAACAAAATTTTACTAATTGAAATAATATGCTGTGCTCATCACAACAAAGGCAACACCAGCAATTAGAGATATACCAGACAAAACACACAGGAAAAAGACATGGCATCAATGCCTAGGGAAAAATGTCCTCACAGAAATATCATTGAACTTTGTACACTCAATGGTCTAAAATTTTCACTTAACATAGCCCTATAAATCTATATTAGATACCTGATATTACTTGACCAGTAGAAATAAAGAAGAATAGTAAAAGAAACAGGAAGTACCATTTTCAGTTCCAAAGAGTTTGAAGGGCCAAAAAATAAGCTTTCATACATCTAGACTGCAAAATGCTACCAGAGCATGTAGTGAAACTCAGGTGAGGAAAACGTGAAGTACAATAGTGTCTCAGAATCACAGAAGGCAGTATACCAGGAAAGGGGAAGAGAAACTCTAAAAACGAGCCAAATAATATCAGAAAACTCAAGGATGAGACAATACCAGGGCTAAAGTCAGGCCATAGCAGACCTAATAATGCAGACAGACTCGTGAAAGACTGGGAAGTCAGGGGAACAGAAATCCTTCGATCTGAAGATATAGAAAAGAAGTGCAAACCAATGCAAACATTGCTGTTGTAGCCTGTGGTAAGACAAAGCATGAAAGAGTATGATTCGTAAGAGTCCCAGATGGAAAAGCAAGATTAACAAAAAAAGGCCTGAAAATATAATTGTAGAAAAGTCAGACTGAAACTTGCTGAAAGACAACAAAAAATCATCTATACGATTTCAGGAACTACACAGCGTCCAAAGGAGATGGAATCCCAATAGACGTAATTGCAGCTTTATAATTCAATTCAACAACGTTCATGATCACCCCAGTGATTTAAAATGCATCTAGAGGAAAGCAATTTATTAACAAGCGAACTTCCAGAGGGGTTTCAGCACATATCTCGGCAGAAATATTGCAGAACAGGGAAGATTGCAAGGACATAGGCCATATCCTGAATGAGAAAAAAGCTGTAATCATGGGTAGCCTATGCCACATGACGGCCATTTCAAATAACGGCAGAGCTAGGGAAATTCACAGACCAGCAAAGCTTAAAAGAATTCAGCAGTTCAAGACTTATCCTAAAAGAAAGATTGAGAACTCTACCCTGAATAGAAAAGTAGCTAGATGAAATGGAAATAAGAAAAACCATTATTGGATATGCAAGAAGAGCGTGAGTTACAAACAAGAAACAAGGAAAAGGCAAGGAGGAAATCAAAGTCATAAGATGGGAGAGGGTAGCAGGAAATCATAGGTGATTTTAAGCACTATATTAAGTGAATCACATATATGACTCTCTGATTGAAGAAAACATAGTGATGCATGGCCTAATGTGTTTGCAAAACCAACAACAAGCAAACAAACCAACAATCAAAGAAACAAACAGACACCAAAATTGTATGGTAGCCTGACATATACCAAAGAAATCATGAGTATCCAAAACAAAATACACAAATTGATTTCAAGGATCATTCAGCACGCATCGACCCAGTATCGCAGCTTAAATGTACTCAACACACTTGTATTCAGAACACAGACGCGTGCATTAATATTCATAAATATTGATTCAAAAGAGCATATCGTGACCTAACACAAATGCCGATTTTGAATAAGTTTGGTCACAGTCCGTGATATAGTCTTACACTTATTGCTACAGCAAGATTGAATGCCATATTCTACCCTAAGTAGAGAAGAAAAGGCATAAGACTATAACAAAACAAGTAGCTCTGCAAAAATGTACTAAGAGCAAACGAGGCAAACAGTAAAGTGCACATTGGGATTGGTTTCATTTCTCGGAATTCCAGCCTCTATGAAACAAATGTATCCATTTACTGAGAGCGTGTGTGTTTCAGCAGAAAGCAACAGACGGATATGTATTCTGGGTGAATGGATATTAAACAAACATGAGTTTCCTTTAGTGGGTTATCTGTGTACTGTGAGCTGTTAGAAAGTTTCAAGACGTGAGAAAACATAAATTAAAAATGGACACACTTCCTTCCGTTTGTTCTGTATATACATATTTGAACCAAAGGAAAGAGGGAAGGTAAAAGGACAATGGCACGCTAGTGGATAGAATCACATTTAACTTAGGAACCTCTCGTTTGATGCAGCCCCTACCCCAACAATGACAATATTCAGCAACTATTGGGGATGTCAGTTACCGATTGGATTCTAGGTGGAAACTTGTTGTGTACGACGAGGCTTGTTGTGGCTGGTGGATCCAAGGTAACTGGGCAGAATTCTGTGGGAGGATCAGTGTGATGGAGGGGCTGCCGCCCTTTGTGGATATTGGCTTAGGTCTTTTTTTTGGGACGCTGTGTAATTTCGAGATAATGCTGCTGCCCAATGACCTAAGTTCACGGGTAAGTGTCCAGAAACTTAAAGGGCAGACAGTGGAAGATCTGCCTGTCATCAGCTTACTGGTGAGGATCCGAGGTACTTTCAGACTTGCCCAGACCTGTTGAAGTCGACTTTATGGGAGACACGAAGAGAAGCTGGCAGAAAAGCTGGCTGCATGGATTGAGGATAGATACGAACATATTGATGAGAGTTGTTCCGCTACAATGGAGAATACCGGCATGGAGAAATCTCTAGAGAATACCAGGCTCGAAAGACATTCATGAGACCTACTGAACCTCTGTGATACTGGCAGAAACATTCGGAGTGTCAACATGCACTTGAGAAAATAACTCAATTATCTGCTCCAAGAACGGCTCCAAGCTTCCTGACGTCTGAAAGACAAGAAATGACAGAGATGATAAAAGCGCTCATGTTCTTGGAAGAGGTCATGAGAATTCACAGGTCCCAAGGGGCATTTACAAACCATTCAGTCCAAAATGCACCAAGCCCAGGTAAGCATTTTCCAAGGTTTGTGCCTTGCTATGAAGCATTTGCTCTTCCCAGCCCTCCACTCATGCATCCATTTTAATGGATCAGAACCTGAGCTGCAATGAAGCCAGTAGGAGAAGAGCAAGCCCCTCCTAGAATCAGAGTTCCTCCATCTTCACACTCTGTGAACAACAGTGAAATCCTTAAAGGTCAAAAACTCTCACCTACAATAGTTATGTATTGAATACTTAGCTCACACAAAGAAATGATGACCTTCCCCTAGATACAGCAAATGCTGGGTTTATGTCTTGTCTGGGGAGAAGGGAGCGTGGTAAGTGAGAGGAATCTTTGACTGAACTTGAATATGTACTAGGCCTCAGAGTTTCAAGACAGTTTAAGTAAATATTATGTCAGATAGGGACCTGAACTCTAAAAGTCGTGAAAGTTTTAAAAGACACAGTTTTGGTGGACCGTCTTTCCCTTCAGTCAAGAAACGGTTGCACAATATATTGGGGGTGCAGACTTGGTTGTGTTAAATTGCTTTACCCAACATGAACGGATGATTAAGCGTTTTCATCACTGATAGAATAACACCTGCTTTTCAATAGCCTAGCATAGCTGCAGCAGGGTACTCATAGCTAAAATGCCTGTATGTGCTTTTGGAATCAAGCCTAAATATATATATATTTTGTTTGGTTTTCTTGTACTTTCCTAGAGAGGAATGTTACCCATTGAAATGCCAACATTGGACAGTATGTGTCATTGGGAGTATAGGGCAGACATGCACAACGGAAAGCAAGGTTCTCGGTTATTTCATGGTTTTAATAGGTACTTAATGGTTCCAGTTGCTGTTGGAGACTTCAACAGTAAAGAGTTGACATGTCCCCTTAAACATTTTGGACTGCAATTTTACTTTCTATCTGTCCACATATTTCTTAGAGCTGACATAATGTTACAAAAATTGACAATGCTGACTTCTAGGTAAATTTAGTACGTTTCAAACACTGACTTCATTTTCATATAAATCCCAAAACATTTAAATCAATTCTATTAATATTCTTAAAAACTGCAACTGTGTTATCAACACAATGTCAAAATTGGAGTCTTCGGACAATCCCTCCAACCATGGCTTTATAGAAAACAGAGCTAAACAAGCATCACATTGCTGTGAATTACATCTGGAAAGTGTTGATTTATTGATGCCCAGTTGGATGAGAACCAATGCAACATGCGCTCACTCCCTCCCATGTACACAGCAATGTAAACTTCCACTCACCCAGCCCTTGGCACAGGACACTTTCCGAAGAGTGGTCTGTTTCATCCAAAGACAGGATGAGGCCTCAGAAAACCTGGAAGCAGGAGAAGGCAAAGTAGAGCATGGAAATCTGTGCAGGATCTGACCTCTGCTGATGGAGCAGCAAAGGTGAAACTCTGTTTTACTTGGACGCACACTCTCAAGCGGACAGCACACATGGGACTGTAGGTAATGCGCTGAGTGTTAGAAGAGTGCTCAGCAGATGCTTGGCTTACATAACTCATAGAAATCAGCACAAAATATCCCCACAATGGATTCTGAGACCAAGATCCGATCTGCCAAATTTGAGCTAGCAGATTCAGCGGAAAATGAGCTATAGATAATGGCACACGCTGAGCCTCAGGTATCTGGAGTGCGTTGTGTGTTGCGGTGGGTTCCATCAAGAGAGCAAACCGACCTGTTACCCCAGTAAGAATGCAACCACATTGGCGTGTGAGGTTGAGATTTTCGATAAGTGCCATGGCCACATCCACTGCATCTTGCAGGCCCAGGATCAATTTGGCATTTTGCCAATAGAGCACGTGTGGGGCTCAACTAGGGAAGCCGTGCATCTGGTCTGAGGGATTCAGTGGCCCTTGTGTTTGAAATCATTATTAAAATCTTTGGATCTGCTACAGTCATAACCTGGACATTGATTATGGATTGGTTTGAGGAAGAGAATTCGTTAGAGCTCTGTGGTTGCATTCGTGCCCCCATGACCCAAGGATGAGGGATGAAGCAAGAGTGGTCAAAGTCCACAAAGTGAGAAGTTGAAGCATTTCCTTCAGCATTATCTCCCAAATGCAGATGCTACATTTTGGATGGCACTGAAATGGTACTGCCCAGAGGACACAAAGATCGGTCTGTGGGATCATTGCAGCAGGCCCTGATGTATGACATCCATACATATGTTTCCACTGGTGTTTCTGTAGACAGAGAAGCTCTGGGAAGAAGTGGCAACATTGGGACATTCCCATGGCAACACAAAGCACAAGCGCATTCTCAGTTTGCTGTTTTGGAAAGACTCCAATATGACGTACAGCAGAATGCCGAGCTGAAAAACTTTAAGCTTCATTTCCAGAAGAGGAAGTGTAATCTGCACTTTCAGAATTGTGAGGTAAGTGCAATAAAACGAAGTTTTACTAATTGAAATTATATGGTGCGCTCATCACAACAAAGGCAACACCAGCAATTTGAGATATACCAGACAACACACACAGGAACAGGACATGGCATCAATGCCTAGGGAAAATTGTCCTCACAGAAGTATCATGGAACTTTGTACACCAAATGGTCTAAAATTTTCACTTAACAAAGCCCTATAAATCTATATTAGATACCTGATATTAATTGACCAGTAGAAATAAAGAAATATAGTAAAAGAAACAGGAAGTACCATTTTCATTTCCAAAGAGTTTGAAGGCCCAAAAAATAAGCTTTCAAACATCTAGACTGCAAAACGCTACCAGAGCAAGTAGTGAAAACTCAGGTGAGGAAATCATGAAGTACAACAGTGTCTCAGAATCACAAAAGGCAGTACACCAGGAAAGGGGAATAGAAACTCTAAAAACGTGGCAAATAATATCAGAAAACCCAAGGATGAGACAATACCAGGACTAAAGTCAGTAAAAAAGCAGACTTGATAAAGCAGACGGACTCATGAAAGACTCTAAAGACAGGGGAACAGAAATCCCTCGATCAGAAGAAGACATAGAAAAAGAAGTGCAAACCAATGCAAACGTTGCTGTTGAAGCCTGGGGTAAGACAAAGCATGAAAGAGTATGATTCGTAAGAGTCCCAGATGGTAAAGCAAGATTAACTAATAAAGCCTGAAAAGATAATTGTAGTAAAGTCAGTCTGAAACTTGCTGAAAGACAAGAAAGAATCATCTATACGATTTCAGGAACTACACAGCGTCCAAAGGAGGTGGAATCCCAATAGACCTACTTGAAGCTGTATAATTCTAAACAACAAAGTTCATGATCACCCCAGTGATTTAAAATGCATCTAGAGGAAAGCAATTTAGTCACAACAGAAACTCCTGGGGGGGTCAGCTCAAATCTCGGCAGAAATATTGCAGAACAGGGAGGAGTGCAAGGATATTTGCCATAACCTGAAAGAGAAAAAGCTGAAATCATGGATACCCTATGCCAAATGACTGCCATTTCTAATAACGACAGAGCTAGGGAAATTCACAGACCAGCAAAGCTTAAAAGAATTCAGCAGTTCAAAACTTATCCTAAAAGAAAGATTGAGAATTCTACCCTAAATAGAAAAGTAGCAATATGAAATGGAAATAAGAAAAACCATTATTGGAAATGCAAGAAGAGAGTGAGTTACAAACAAGAAACAAGAAGAAGGCAAGGAGGACATCAAAGCCATAAGATGGGAGAGGGTAGCAGGAAATCATAGGTGATTTTAAGCACTATCTTAAGTGATTCACATATATGACTCTCTGATTGAAGCAAACGGAGTGATGCCTGGCCTTATGTGTTTGCAAAACCAACAACAAGCAAACAAAAAAACAAACAAACAAACAAACAGACAACAAAAAGATTCGGTTGGCGGACATGTACAAAAGAAACGATGAGTATTCAAAACAAAATACTGAAATTGATGTCAAGTTTCATTCAGCACTCATCGACCCAGTATCGCAGCTTAAATGTACTCAACACACTTGTATCCAGAACACAGATGCGTGCATTAATATTCATAAATATTGATTTAAAAGAGCATAGCGTGACCTAACCCAAATGCCGATTTTGAATAAGATTTGGTCATAGACGGTGACATAGTCTTACAATTATTCCAACAGCAAGAATGAATGCCATATTCTACCCTAAGTAGAGAAGAAACGGCATAAGCCTATAACAAAGACAAGTAGCTCTGCAAATCTGTACTAAGAGCAAACGAGACACACAGTAAAGTGCACATTGGGATTCGTTTCTGTTTTCGGAATTTCAGCCCCCATGAAACAAATTGATCCATTTTCTGAGAGCGTGGGGGTTTCAGCAGAAAGCAACAGACGGATATGTATTCTGGGTGAAAGGATATTACACAAACATGAGTTTCCTTTAGTGGGTTCTCTGTGTAATGTGAGCTGTTCGAAACTATCAAGACGTGTGAAACCATAAACTAAAAATGGACACACTTCCCTCCGTTTGTACTATATATAGAGATCTGAACCAAAGGAATGAGGGAAGATAAAAGGACAATGGCACGCTAGTGGATAGAATCACATTTAACTTAGGAACCTCTCGTTTGATGCAGCCCCTCCCCCAACACTGACAATATTCAGTAACCATTGGGGATGTCAGTTACCGGTTGGAATCTAGGAGGAATCTTGTTGTATACAGCGATGCTTGTTTTGGCTGGTGAATCCAAGGTAACTGGGCAGAATACTGTGGGTGGATAAGTGTGATGGAGGGGCTGCCGCCCTTTGTGGAGATTGGCTTAGGTCTTTTGTTCGGGACGCCCTGTAATTTCGAGATAATGCTGCTGCCCAAAGACCTAAGCTCACCGGTAAGTTTCCAAAACCTGAAAGGGCAGAAAGTGGAAGATATGCCTGTCTTCAGCTTACTGGTGAGGATCCGAGGTACTTTCAGACTTGCCCAGTCCTTTGAAGTCGACATTACGGGAGAGATGAAGAGAAGCTGGCAGAAAAGCTTGCTGCACGGATTGAGGAGAGATGCGAACATATTGATGAGAGTTGTTCCGCTACAATGGAGAACACCGGCATGGAGACATCTCTAGAGAATACCAGGCTCGAAAGACATTCATGAGACCTACTGAACCTCTGTGATACTGGCAGAAACATTCGGAGTTTCAACGTGCACTTGAGAAAGTCACTCAATTCTCTGCTCCAAGAACGACTCCAAGATTCCTGAAGTCTAAAAACAAGAGATGGCAGAAATGATAAAAGCGCTCATGTTCTTGGAAGAGGTCATGAGAATCCACAGGTCCCAAGGGGCATTTACAAACCATTCAGACCAAAATGCACCAAGCCCAGGTAAGCCTTTTCCCAGGTTTGTGCCTTACTATCAAGCACTAGCTCTTCCATCCCCTCCACTCAGGCATCCATTTTAAAGGATCAGAACCTGAGCTGCAATGAAGCCAGTAGGAGAAGAGCAAGCCTCTCCTAGAATCAGAGTTCCTCCATCTTCACACTATGTGAACAACAGTGAAATCCTTAAAGGTCAAATACTCTCGCCTAAAATAGTTAGGAATTGAATAATTAGCTCACACAAAGAAATGATGACCTTCCCCTAGATTCAGCAAATGCTGGGTTTATGTCTTGTCTGGGGTGAAGGGAGTGTGGTAAGTGAGAGGAATCTTTGACTGAACTTCAATATATACTAGGCCTCAGTTTTTCAAAACAGTATAGGTAAATATAATGTCAGATAGTGACCTGAACTGTAAAAGTCGTGAAAGACTTTAAAGACACAGTTTTGGTGGAACGTCTTTCTCTTCAGTCAAGCCACGGGTGCACGATATATTAGGGCTGAAGTCTTGGTTGTGTTAAATTGCTTTACCCAACATGATCGGATGATTAAGCGTTCTCATCACTGATAGAATAACACCTGCTTTTCAATAGCCTAGCATAACTGCAGCAGGATTCTCATAGCTAAAATGCCTGTATGTGCTTTTGGAATCAAGCCTAAATGTATATATTTTGTTTCGTTTTCCTTGTACAATCCTAGAGAGGAATGTTACCCCTTGAAATGCCAACATTGGCCATTATGTGTCATTGGGAGTATAGGGAACCACATGCACAAAGGAAAGCCAGGTTCTCGGTTATTTCATGGTTTCAATAGGTACTTCATGGTTCCTGTTGCTGTAGGAGGCTTCAACAGTAAAGAGTTGACATGTCCCCTTCAATATTTTGGACTGAGATTTTAATTTCTATGTGTCTACATTTTTCTTAGAGCTGACAAAATGTTTCAAAAATTGACAAGTCTGAATTCTACGTAAATTTAGTACGTTTCAAACACTAATTCCATTTTCATATAAATCCCAAAACATGTAAATCAATTCTATTAAACTTCTTAAAAATGCAAATGTGTTATCAACTCAATGTCAAAATTGGTGTCTTCGGACAATCCCTCCAACCATGGCTTTATAGAAATCAGAGCTAAACAAACATCACATTTCTGCGAATTACATCTGGAAAGTGTTGATTTATCGATTCCCAGTTTGCAGAGAACCAGTGCAACCTGCGCTCACTCCCTCCCATGTACACAGCAATGTAAACTACCACTCACCAAGCCCTTGGCACAGGACACTTTCCGAAGAGTGTTCTGTTACTTCCAAAGACAGGATGAGGCCTCAGAAAACCTGGAAGTAGGAGAAGGCATAGTAGAGAATGGAAATCTGTGCAGAATCTGACATCTGCAATATTTAGCAGCAAAGATGAAACTCTGTTTTCCTTGGACGCACACTCTCAAGCGGACAGCACACATGGGACTGTAGGTAATGCTCTGAGTGTTAGAAGAGTGCACAGCAGATGCTTGGATGACATAACTCATAGAAATCAGCACAAAATATCCCCACAATGGATTCTGAGACCAAGATCCGATCTGCCAAATTTGAGCTAGCAGAGGCAGCGGAAAATGAGCTATAGATAATGGCACACGCTGAGCCTCAGGGATCTGGAGTGCGTTGTGTGTTGCGGTGGGTTCCATCAAGAGAGGAAACCGAACTGTTACCCCAGTAAGAATGCAACCATATTGGCATGTGAGTTTGAGTTTTTCGATATGTGCCATGATCACATCCACTGCATCTTGCAGGCCCAGGATCAATTTGGCATTTTGCCAATACAGCACGTGTGGGGCTCAACTAGAGAAGCCGTGAATCTCGTCTGAGGGATTCATTGGACATTGTGTTTGAAATCTTTTTTCAAACATTTAGGATCTACTACAGTCATAACCTGGACAGGGATTATGGATTGGTTTGAGGAAGAGAATTCGGTAGAGCTCTGTGGTTGCATTTGTGCCCCCATGACCCAAGGATGAGGGATGAAGGAAGAGTGGTCAAAGTCCACATCGTGAGAAGTTGAAGCATTTCCTTCAGCATTATCTCCTAAATGCAGATGCTACATTTTGGATGGCACTGACATGGTACTGCACAGAGGACACAAAGATCGGTCTGTGGGATCATTCCAGCAGGCCCAGATATATGACATCCATACATATGTTTCCCCTGGAGTTTCTGTAGACAGAGAAGCTCTGGGAAGAAGTGGCAACATTGGGACATTCCCATGGCAACACAAAGCACAAGCGCACTCTCAGTTTGCTGTTTTGGAAAGACTCCAATATGACGTACAGCAGAATGCCGAGCTGAAAACCTTTAAGCTTCATTTCCAGAAGAGGAAGAGTAATCTGCACTTTCAGAATTGTGAGGTAAGTGCAATAAAACGAAGTTTTAATTATTGAAATAATATGGTGTGCTCATCACAACAAAGGCAACACCAGCA
The DNA here is from genome assembly GCF_048773025.1 of Camelus bactrianus. Taxonomy (NCBI): domain Eukaryota; kingdom Metazoa; phylum Chordata; class Mammalia; order Artiodactyla; family Camelidae; genus Camelus; species Camelus bactrianus. The sequence goes on along the minus strand of NC_133541.1, from coordinate 1,675,738 downwards.
ATTAGAGATATACCAGACAAAACACACAGGAAAAGGACATGGCATCAATGCCTAGGGAAAATTGTTCTCACAGAAATATCATGGAACTTCGTACACTCACTGGTCTAAAATTTTCACTTAACAAAGCCCTATAAATCTATATTAGATACCTGATATTACTTGACCAGTAGAGATAAAGAAGTATAGTAAAAGAAACAGGAAGTACCATTTTCAGTTCCAAAGAGTTTGAAGGCCTAAAAAATAAGCTTTCAAACATCTAGACTGCAAAACGCTACCAGAGCAAGTAGTGAAAACTCAGGTGAGGAAAACATGAAGTACAACAGTGTCTCAGAATCACAAAAGGCAGTACACCAGGAAAGGGGAATAGAAACTCTAAAAACGTGGCAAATAATATCAGAAAACCCAAGGATGAGACAATAACAGGGCTAAAGTCAGTCCAAAGCAGACTTGAGAATGCAGACGGACTCGTGAAAGACTGTGAAGACAGGGTAACAGAAATCCCTCGATCAGAAGAAGACATAGAAAAAGAAGTGCAAACCAATGCAAACATTGCTGTTGAAGCCTGGGGTAAGACAAAGCATGAAAGAGTATTATTCGTAAGAGTCCCAGATGGAAAAGAAAGATAAACAAAAAAAAAGCCTGAAAAGATAATTGTAGAAAAGTCAGACTGAAACTTTCTGAAAGACAAGAAAGAATCATCGATACGATTTCAGGAACTACACAGCGTCCAATGGAGGTGGAATCCCAATAGACGTACTTGCAGCTGTATAATTCAAATCAACAAAGTTCATGATCACCCCAGTGATTTAAAATGCATCTAGAGGAAAGCAATTTACTCACGACAGAAACTCCAGGGGGCTTTCAGCTCATATCTCGGCAGAAAGAATGCAGAACAGGTAGGAGTGCAATGACATAGGCCATGAACTGAATGAGAAAAAGCTGTAATCATGGGTAGCCTTTGCCACAGGCTGGCCATTTCTAACAACGCCAACTAGGGAAATTCACAGACCAGCAAATCTTAAAAGAATTCAACAGTTCAAAATTTATCCTAAAGGAAAGATTGAGAATTCTACCCTGAATAGAAAAGTAGCAACATGAAATGGAAATAAGAAAAACCATTATTGGAAATGCAAGAAGAGCGTGAGTTACAAACAAGAAACAAGAAGAAGGCAAGGAGGACATCAAAGCCATAAGATGGGATAGGGTAGCAGATAATCATAGGTGATTTTAAGCACTATCTTAATGATTCACATATATGATCCTCTGATTGAAGCAAACGGAGTGATGCATGAATTAATGTGTTTGCAAAACCAACAACAAGCAAACAAACCAACAATCAAACAAACAAACAGACACCAAAAGTGTACGGTTGGCTGTCATATACCAAAGAAACCATGAGTATTCAAAACAAAATACTAAAAGTGATATCAAGGATCATTCAGCACTTATCGACACAGTATCGCAGCTTAAATGTACTCAACACACTTGTATTCAGAACACAGACGCATGCATTAATATTCATAAATATTGATTCAAAAAGCATATGGTGACCTAAACCAAATGCCGATTTTGAATAAGATTTGGTCATAGTCTGTGATATAGTCTTACAATTCTTGCAACAGCAAGAATGCATGCCATATACTACCCTACGTAGAGTAGAAACGGCATAAGCCTATAACAAAACAAATAGCTCTGCAAAAATGTACTAAGAGCAAACGAGACAGACAGTAAAGTGCACATTGGGATTATTTTCATTTCACGGAATTTCAGCCCCCATGAAACAAATGGATCCATTTTCTGAGAGCGTGGGTGTTTCAGCAGAAACAACAGACGGATATGTGTTCTGGGTGAATGGATATTACACAAACATGAGTTTCCTTTACTGGGGTCTCTGTGTATTGTGAGCTGTTAGAAAGATTCAAGACTTGTGAAACCATAAACTAAAAATGGACACACTTCCCTCCGTTTGATTTGTATATAGAGATCTGAACCAAAGGGAAGAGGGAAGATAAAAGGCCAATGGCACGCTAGCGGATAGAATCACATTAAACTTAGGAACCTCTCGTTTGATGCAGCCCCTGCCCCAAAACTGACAATATTCAGCAACCAATGGGGATGGCAGTTACCAGTTGGATTCTAGGTGGAAACTTGGTGTGTACCTCGAGGCTGGTTGTGGCTGGTGGATCCAAGGTAACTGGGCAGAATTCTGTGGGAGGATCAGTGTGATGGATGGGCTGCCGCCCTTTGTGTTGTTTGGATTAGGTCTTATGTTCGGGACGCTGTGTAAGTTCGAGATAATGCTGCTGACCAAAGACCTAAGTTCACGGGTAAGTTTCCAGAACCTGAAAGTGCAGACAGTGGAAGATCTGCCTGTCATCAGCTTACTGGTGAGGATCCGAGTTACTTTCAGACTTGCCCAGTCCTGTTGAAGTCGACTTTATGGGAGTTACGAAGAGAAGCTGGCAGAAAAGCTGGCTGCACGGATTGAAGAGAGATGCGAACATATTGATGAGAGTTGTTCCGCTACAATGGAGAATACCTGCATGGAGACATCTCTAGAGAATACCAGGCTCAAAAGACATTCATGAGACCTACTGAACTACTGTGATACTGGCAGAAACTTTCGCAGTGTTTACATGCACTTGAGAAAGTCACTCAGTTCACTTCTCCAAGAACGGCTCCAAGATCCCTGACGTCTAAATGAAAAGAGATGGCAGAGATGATAAAAGCGCTCATGTTCTTGGAAGAGGTCATGAGAATCCACCGTTCCAACGGGGCATTTACAAACCATTCAGAAAAAATGCACCAAGCCCAGGTAAGCCATTTCCCAGGTTTGGGCCTTGCTATCAAGCACTTGATCTTCCCTCCCCTCCACTAAGGCATCCATTTTAAAGGATCAGAACCTGAGCTGCAATGAAGCCAGTAGAAGAGCAAGCCCCTCCTAGAATCAGAATTCCTCCAACTTCACTGTCTGTGAACAACAGTGAACTCCTTAAAGGTCAAATACTCTCGCCTACAATAGTTAGGAATTGAATACTCAGCTCACACAAAGAAATGATGACCTTCACCTAGATTCAGCAAATGCTGGGTTTATATCTTGTCTGGGGTGAAGGGAGTGTGGTAAGTGAGAGGAATCTTTGACTGAACTTGAATATGTACTACGCCTCAGTATTTCAAGACAGTATATGTAAATATTATGTCAGATATTAATCTGAACTGTAAAAGTCGTGAAAGAATTTAAAGACACAGTTTTGGTGGACGGGCTATCACTTCAGCCAAGCCCAGTGTGCACGATAATTTGGGGGTGCAGACTTGGTTGTGTTAAATTGCTTTACCCAACATGATAGGATGATTAAGCGTTCTCATCACTGATAGAAGAACACCTGATTTCAATAGACTAGCACAGCTGCAGCAGGGTTCTCATAGCTAAAATGCCTGTATGTGCTTTTGGAATCAAGCCTAAATGTATATAATTTGTTTGGTTTTTCTTGTACTTTCCTAGAGAGGAATGCTACACCTTGAAATGCCAACATTGGCCAGTATGTGTCATTGAGATTATAGGGCACAACATGCACAACTGAAACCTAGGTTCTCAGTTATTTCATAGTTTAAATAGGTAATTCATGGTTCCTGTTGCTGTTGGAGGCTTCAACAGTAAAGAGTTGACATGTCCCCTTCAATATTTTTGACTGTGATTTTACATTATATCTGTCTACATTTTGCTTAGAGCTGACATAATGTTACAAAAATTGACAAGTCTGACTTCTAGGTAAATTTAGTAAGTTTCAAACACTAATTTCATTTTCATATAAATCCAAAACATGTAAATCATTTCTATTAAAATTCTTAAAAACTGCAACTGTGTTATCAACACAATGTCAAAATTGGAGTCTTCGGACAACCCCTCCGACCATGGCTTTATAAAAATCTGATCTAAACAAACATCTCATTTCTGTGAATTACATCTGGAAAGTGTTGATTTATTGATGCCCAGTTGGCAGAGAACCAGTGCAACCTGCGCTCACTCCCTCCCATGTACACAGCAATGTAAACTTCCACTCACCCAGCCCATGGCACAGGACACACTCCGAAGAGTCGTCTGTTACTTCCAAGACAGGATGAGGCTTCAGAAAAACTGGAAGCAGGAGAAGGCAATGTAGAGAATGGAAATCTGTGCAGGATCTGACCTCTGCTGATGGAGCAGCAAAGGTGAAACTCTGTTTTACTTTGACACACACTCTCAAGCGGACAGCACACATGGGACTGTAGGTAATGCACTGAGTGTTAGAAGAGTGCACAGCAGATGCTTGGCTGACATAACTCATAGAAATCAGCACAAAATATCCCCACAATGGATTCTGAGACCAAGATCCGTTCTGAAAAATTTGAGCTAGCAGAGGCAGCGCAAAATGAGGTATAGAGCTACAGATAATGGCACACGCTGAGACTCAGGGATCTGGAGTGCATTGTGGGTTGTGGTGGGTTATATCAAGAGAGCATACCGACCTGTTACCGCAGTAAAAAGCAACCACATTGGCGTGTGTGGTTGAGTTTTTCGAAATGTGCAATGGCCACGTCCACTGTATCATGTAGGCCCAGGACAATTTGGCATTTTGCCAATAGAGCACGTGTGGGGCTCAACCAGAGAAGCCGTGCATCTGGTCTGAGGGATTTAGTGGCCCTTGGGATTTACATCAGTATTAAAATATTTAGGATCTGCTACAGTCATAACCTGGACAGTGATTATGGATTGGTTTGAGGAAGAGTATTCGGTACAGATCTGTGTTTGCATTCGTGCACCCATGACCCAAGGATGAGGGATCAAGGATGAGTGGTCAAAGTCCACAACGTGAGAAGTTGAAGCATTTCCTTCAGCATTATCTCCCAAATGCAGATGCTACATTTTGGGTGGCACTGACATGGTACTGCCCAGAGGACACAAAGTTCGGTCTGCGGGTCATTTCAGCAAGCCCTGATGTATGACATCCATACATTTGTTTCCACTGGTGTTTCTGTAGACAGAGAAGCTCTGGTAAGAACTGGTAACATTGGGACATTCCAATGGCAATAGAAAGCACAAGCGCACTCTCAGTTTGCTGTTTTGGAAAGACTCCAATATGACGTACAGCAAAATGCCGAGCTGAAAACATTTAAGCTTCATTTCCACAGGAGGAAGTGTACTCTGCACTTTCAGAATTGTGAGGTTAGTGCAGTAAAACGAAGTTTTTCTAATTGAAATAATATGGTGTGCTCATCACAACAAAGGCAACACCAGCAATTAAAGATATACCAGACAAAACACACAGGAACAGGACATGGCATCAATGCCTAGGGAAAATTGTCCTCACAGAATTATCATGGAACTTCGTACAACCAATGGTCTAAAATTTTCACTTAACAAAGCCCTATAAATCTATATTAGATACCTGATATTACTTGACCAGTAGAGATAAAGAAGTATAGTAAAAGAAACAGGAAGTACCATTTTCAGTTCCAAAGAAATTGAAGGCCCAAAAAATAAGCTTTCAAACATCTAGACTGCAAAACGCTACCAGAGCATGTAGTGAAAACTCAGGTGAGGTAAACATGAAGTACAACAGTGTCTCAGAATCTCAAAAGGCATTATACCAGGAAAGGGTAATAGAAACTCTAAAAACGAGGCATATAATATCAGAAAACCCAAGGATGAGACAATACCAGGGCTAAAGTCAGTCCAAAGCAGACTTGAGAATGCAGATGGACTCGTGAAAGACTGTGAAGACAGGGTAACAGAAATCCCTCGATCAGAAGAAGACATAGAAAAAGAAGTGCAAACCAATGCAAACATTGCTGTTGTAGCCTGGGTTAAGAAAAAGCATGAAAGTGTATGATTCGTACGAGTCCCAGATGGAAAAGCAAGATTAACAAAAATTCCCTGAATAGATAATTGTAGGAAAGTCAGACTGAAACTTTCTGAAAGACAAGAAAGAATCTTCTATACGATTTCAGGAACTACACAGCGTCCAAAGGAGGTGGAATCCAAATAGACCTACTTGCAGCTGTATAATTCAAATCAACAAAGTTCATGATCACCTCAGTGATTTAAAATGCATCTAGAGGAAAACAATATAGTCACAACAGAACCTCCAAAAGGGTTTCAGCTCATATCTCGGCAGAATTATTGCAGAACAGGGAGGAGTGCAATGAAATAGGCCATAACCTGAATGAGAAAAATCTGAAATCATGGGTAGCCTATGCCACATGCTGGCCATTTCTAATAACGGCAGAGCTAGGGAAATTCACAGACCAGCAAATCTTAAAAGAATTCAACAGTTCAAAATTTATCCTAAAGAAAAAATTGAGAATTCTACCCTGAATTGAAAAGTAGCAAGATGAAATGGAAATAAGAAAATCCATTATTGGAAATGCAAGAAGAGCGTGAGTTACAAACAAGTAACAAGAAGAAGGCAAGGAGGACATCAAAGCCATAAAATGGGAGAGGGTAGCAGTAATTCATAGGTGATTTTAAACTCTATCTTAAGTGATTCACATATATGACTCTCTGATTGAAGCAAACGGAGTGATGCATGAATTAATGTGTTTGCAAAACCAACAACAAGCAAACAAACCAACTATCAAACAAACAAACAGACACCAAAAGGGTTCGGTTGGCTGACATGTACCAAAGAAACCATGAGTATTCAAAACAAAATACTCAAAGTGATATCAAGGATCATTCAGCATGCATCGACCCAGTATCGCAGCTTAAATGTACTCAACACACTTGTATTCAGAACACAGACGCGTGCATTAATATTCATAAATATTGATTCAAAAGAGCATATCGTGACCTAACACAAATGCCGATTTTGAATAAGTTTTGGTCACAGTCCGTGATATAGACTTACAATTTTTCCAACAGCAAGAATTAATGCAATATTCTAACCTAAGTAGAGAAATAAATGCATAAGCCTATAACAAAGACAATTAGCTCTGCAAAACTGTGCTAAGAGCAAACGAGACAGACAGTAAAGTGCACATTGGGATTGGTTTCATTTCTCGGAATTTCAGCCCCCATCAAACAAATGGATCCATTTTCTGAGAGCGTGGGTGTTTCAGCAGAAAGCAAAAGACTGATATGTTTTCTGGGTGAATGGATATAACACAAACATGCGTTTCCTTTAGTGCGGTCTCTATGTACATTTAGCTGTTAGAAAGTATCAAGACGTGTGAAACCATAAACTAAAAATGGACACATTTCCGTCCGTTTGTACTGTATATAATAATCTGAACCAAAGGATAGAGGGAAGATAAAAGGACAATGGCACGCTAGTGGATAGAATCACATTTAACTTAGGAACCTCTCGTTTGATGCAGCCCCTCTCCCAACACTGACTGTATTCAGCAACCATTGGGGATGGCAGTTACCGGTTGGATTTTAGGTGGAAACTTGGTGTGTACTGCGAGGCTTGTTGTGGCTGGTGGATCCAAAGTAACTGGGCAGAATACTGTGGGTGGATCAGGGTGAAGGATGGGCTGCTACCCTTTGTGGATATTGGCTTATGTCTTTTGTTCGGGACGCTGTGTAAGTTCGAGATATTGCTGCTTCCCAAAGACCTAAGTTCACAGGTAAGTTTCCAGAACCTGAAAGTGCAGACAGTGGACGATCTGCCTGTCATCAACTTACTGGTGAGGCTCCGAGGTACTTTCAGACTTGCCCAGTCCTGTTGAAGTAGACTTAATGGGAGACACGAAGAGAAGCTGGCAGAAAAGCTGGCTGCACGGATTGAGGAGAGAGGCGAACATATTGATGAGAGTTGTTCCGCTACAATGGAGAATACCGGCATGGAGACACCTCTAGATAATACCAGGATCGAAAGACATTCATGAGAACTACTGAACTATTGTGATACTGGCAGAAACTTTCGCAGTGTTTACATGCACTTCAGAAAGTCACTCAATTCACTGCTCCAAAAACGGCTTCAAGATTCCTGATGTCTAAAAGACAAGAGATGGCAGAGATGATAAAAGCGCTCATGTTCTTTAAGAAGACATGAGAATCCACAGGTCCCAAGGGGCATTTACAATCCATTCAGAAAAAATGCACCAAGCCCAAGTAAGTCATTTCCCAGGTTTGGGCCTTGCTATCAAGCACTTGCTCTTCCCTCCCCTCCACTCAGGCAACCATTTTAAAGGATCAGAACCTGAGCTGCAATGAAGCCAGTAGGAGAAGAGCAAGCCCCTCCTAGAATCAGAGTTCCTCCAACTTTACACTCTGTGAACAACAGTGAACTCCTTAAAGGTCAAATAATCTCGCATACAATAGTTAGGAATTGAATAATTAGCTCACACAAAGAAATGATGACCTTCCCCTAGATTCAGCAAATGCTGGGTTTATGTCTTGTCTGGGGTGAAGGGAGTGTGGTAAGTGAGAGGAATCTTTGACTGAACTTGAATATGTACTAGGCCTCAGGTTTTCAAGACAGTATAGGTAAATATTATGTCAGATATTGACCTGAACTGTAAAAGTCGTGAAAGACTTTAAAGACACAGATTTGGTGGACCGTCTTTCTCTTCAGCCAAGCCCCGGGTGCACGATAATTTGGGGGTGCAGACTTGGTTGTGTTAAATTGCTTTACCCAACAAGATAGGATGATTAAGCGTTCTCATCACTGATAGAAGAACACCTGCTTTTCAATAGCCTAGCATAACTTCAGCAGGGTTCCCATAGCTAAAATGCCTGTATGTGCTTTTGGAATCAAGCCTAAATGTATATATTTTGTTTGGTTTTCCTTGTACTTTCCTAGAGAGGAATGTTACCCCTTGAAATCCCAACATTGGCCAGTATGTGTCATTGGGAGTATAGGGCACATCATGCACAACGGAAACCCAGGTTCTCAATATTTCATGATTTCAATAGGTACTTCATGGTTCCTGTTGCTGTTGGAGGCTTCAACAATAAAAATTTGATATGTCCCCTTCAACATTTTGGACTGAGATTTTACTTTCTATCTGTCTACATTTTGCTTAGAGCTGACATAATGTTACAAAAATTGACAAGTCTGACTTCTAGGTAAATTTAGTACGTTTCAAACACTAATTTCATTTTCATATAAATCCAAAACATGTAAATCACTTCTATTAAAAATCTTAAAAACTGCAACTGTGTTATCAACACAATTTCAAAATTGGTGTCTTCGGACAATCCCTCCAACCATGGCTTTATAGAAATCAGAGCTAAACAAACATCACATTTCTGTGAATTACATCTGGAATGTGTTGATTTATCGATGCCCAGTTGGCAGTGAATCCGTGCAAACTGCGCTCACTCCCTCTAATGTACACAGCAAAGTAAACATCCACTCACACAGCCCTTGGCACAGGACAGTTTCCGAAGAGTGGTCTATTACTTCCAAGACAGGATGAGGTCTCAGAAAACCTGGAAGCAGGAGAAGGCAATGTAGAGATTGGAAATATGTGCAGGATCTGACCTCTGCTGATGGAGCAGCAAATGTAAAACTCTGTTTTAATTGGATGCACACTCTCAAGCGGACAGCACACATGGTACTGAAGGTAATGCGCTGAGTGTTAGAAGAGTGCACAGCAGATGCTTGGCTGACATAACTCATAGAAATCAGCACAAAATATCCCCACAATGGATTCTGAAACCAAGATCTGAAATGACAAATTTGAGCTAGCAGAGGCAGCGGAATATGAGGTATAGAGCTACAGATAATGGCACACGCTGAGACTCAGGGATCTGGAGTGCATTGTAGGTTGTGGTGAGTTATATCAAGAGAGCATACCGACCTGTTACCCCAGTAAGAAAGCAATCATTTTGGCGTGTGTTGTTGAGATTTTCGATATGTACCATGGCCACGTCCACTGCATTTGCAGGCCAAGGATCAATTTGGCATTTTGCCAATAGAGCACGTGTGGGGCTCAACCAGAGAAGCCGTGCATCTGGTCTGAGGGATTCAGTGGCCCTTGGGTTTTAAATCAGTATTAAAATCTTTGGATCTGCTACAGTCATAACCTGGACATTGATTATGGATTGGTTTGAGGAAGAGAATTCGGTAGAGCTCTGTGGTTGCATTCGTGCACCCATGACCCAAGGATGAGGGATGAAGGAAGAGTGGTCAAAGTCCACAAAGTGGGAAGTTGAAGCATTTCCTTCAGCATTATCTCCCAAATGCAGATGCTACATTTTGGATGGCACTGAAATGGTACTGCCCAGAGGACACAAAGATCGGTCTGTGGGATCATTGCAGCAGGCCCTGATGTATGACATCCATACATATGTTTCCACTGGTGTTTCTGTAGACAGAGAAGCTCTGGGAAGAAGTGGCAACATTGGGACATTCCCATGGCAACAAAAAGCACAAGCGCATTCTCAGTTTGCTGTTTTGGAAAGACTCCAATATGACGTACAGCAGAATGCCGAGCTGAAAATTTTTAAGCTTCATTTCCAGAAGAGGAAGTGTACTCTGCACTTTCAGAATTGTGAGGTAAGTGCAATAAAACGAAGTTTTACTAATTGAAATTATATGGTGTGCTCATCACAACAAAGGCAACACCAGCAATTTGAGATATACCAGACAACACACACAGGAACAGGACATGGCATCAATGCCTAGGGAAAATTGTCCTCACAGAAGTATCATGGAACTTTGTACACCAAATGGTCTAAAATTTTCACTTAACAAAGCCCTATAAATCTATATTAGATACCTGATATTAATTGACCAGTAGAAATAAAGAAGTATAGTAAAAGAAACAGGAAGTACCATTTTCATTTCCAAAGAGTTTGAAGGCCCAAAAAATAAGCTTTCAAACATCTAGACTGCAAAACGCTACCAGAGCAAGTAGTGAAAACTCAGGTGAGGAAATCATGAAGTACAACAGTGTCTCAGAATCACAAAAGGCAGTACACCAGGAAAGGGGAATAGAAACTCTAAAAACGTGGCAAATAATATCAGAAAACCCAAGGATGAGACAATACCAGGACTAAAGTCAGTAAAAAAGCAGACTTGATAAAGCAGACGGACTCATGAAAGACTCTAAAGACAGGGGAACAGAAATCCCTCGATCAGAAGAAGACATAGAAAAAGAAGTGCAAACCAATGCAAACGTTGCTGTTGAAGCCTGGGGTAAGACAAAGCATGAAAGAGTATGATTCGTAAGAGTCCCAGATGGTAAAGCAAGATTAACTAATAAAGCCTGAAAAGATAATTGTAGTAAAGTCAGTCTGAAACTTGCTGAAAGACAAGAAAGAATCATCTATACGATTTCAGGAACTACACAGCGTCCAAAGGAGGTGGAATCCCAATAGACCTACTTGAAGCTGTATAATTCTAAACAACAAAGTTCATGATCACCCCAGTGATTTAAAATGCATCTAGAGGAAAGCAATTTAGTCACAACAGAAACTCCTGGGGGGGTCAGCTCAAATCTCGGCAGAAATATTGCAGAACAGGGAGGAGTGCAAGGATATTTGCCATAACCTGAAAGAGAAAAAGCTGAAATCATGGATACCCTATGCCAAATGACTGCCATTTCTAATAACGACAGAGCTAGGGAAATTCACAGACCAGCAAAGCTTAAAAGAATTCAGCAGTTCAAAACTTATCCTAAAAGAAAGATTGAGAATTCTACCCTGAATAGAAAAGTAGCAATATGAAATGGAAATAAGAAAAACCATTATTGGAAATGCAAGAAGAGAGTGAGTTACAAACAAGAAACAAGAAGAAGGCAAGGAGGACATCAAAGCCATAAGATGGGAGAGGGTAGCAGGAAATCATAGGTGATTTTAAGCACTATCTTAAGTGATTCACATATATGACTCTCTGATTGAAGCAAACGGAGTGATGCCTGGCCTTATGTGTTTGCAAAACCAACAACAAGCAAACAAAAAAACAAACAAACAAACAAACAGACAACAAAAAGATTCGGTTGGCGGACATGTACAAAAGAAACGATGAGTATTCAAAACAAAATACTGAAATTGATGTCAAGTTTCATTCAGCACTCATCGACCCAGTATCGCAGCTTAAATGTACTCAACACACTTGTATTCAGAACACAGACGCGTGCATTAATATTCATAAATATTGATTTAAAAGAGCATAGCGTGACCTAACCCAAATGCCGATTTTGAATAAGATTTGGTCATAGACGGTGACATAGTCTTACAATTATTCCAACAGCAAGAATGAATGCCATATTCTACCCTAAGTAGAGAAGAAACGGCATAAGCCTATAACAAAGACAAGTAGCTCTGCAAATCTGTACTAAGAGCAAACGAGACACACAGTAAAGTGCACATTGGGATTCGTTTCTGTTTTCGGAATTTCAGCCCCCATGAAACAAATTGATCCATTTTCTGAGAGCGTGGGGGTTTCAGCAGAAAGCAACAGACGGATATGTATTCTGGGTGAAAGGATATTACACAAACATGAGTTTCCTTTAGTGGGTTCTCTGTGTAATGTGAGCTGTTCGAAACTATCAAGACGTGTGAAACCATAAACTAAAAATGGACACACTTCCCTCCGTTTGTACTATATATAGAGATCTGAACCAAAGGAATGAGGGAAGATAAAAGGACAATGGCACGCTAGTGGATAGAATCACATTTAACTTAGGAACCTCTCGTTTGATGCAGCCCCTCCCCCAACACTGACAATATTCAGTAACCATTGGGGATGTCAGTTACCGGTTGGAATCTAGGAGGAATCTTGTTGTATACAGCGATGCTTGTTTTGGCTGGTGAATCCAAGGTAACTGGGCAGAATACTGTGGGTGGATAAGTGTGATGGAGGGGCTGCCGCCCTTTGTGGAGATTGGCTTAGGTCTTTTGTTCGGGACGCCCTGTAATTTCGAGATAATGCTGCTGCCCAAAGACCTAAGCTCACCGGTAAGTTTCCAAAACCTGAAAGGGCAGAAAGTGGAAGATATGCCTGTCTTCAGCTTACTGGTGAGGATCCGAGGTACTTTCAGACTTGCCCAGTCCTTTGAAGTCGACATTACGGGAGAGACGAAGAGAAGCTGGCAGAAAAGCTTGCTGCACGGATTGAGGAGAGATGCGAACATATTGATGAGAGTTGTTCCGCTACAATGGAGAACACCGGCATGGAGACATCTCTAGAGAATACCAGGCTCGAAAGACATTCATGAGACCTACTGAACCTCTGTGATACTGGCAGAAACATTCGGAGTTTCAACGTGCACTTGAGAAAGTCACTCAATTCTCTGCTCCAAGAACGACTCCAAGATTCCTGAAGTCTAAAAACAAGAGATGGCAGAAATGATAAAAGCGCTCATGTTCTTGGAAGAGGTCATGAGAATCCACAGGTCCCAAGGGGCATTTACAAACCATTCAGACCAAAATGCACCAAGCCCAGGTAAGCCTTTTCCCAGGTTTGTGCCTTACTATCAAGCACTAGCTCTTCCATCCCCTCCACTCAGGCATCCATTTTAAAGGATCAGAACCTGAGCTGCAATGAAGCCAGTAGGAGAAGAGCAAGCCTCTCCTAGAATCAGAGTTCCTCCATCTTCACACTATGTGAACAACAGTGAAATCCTTAAAGGTCAAATACTCTCGCCTAAAATAGTTAGGAATTGAATAATTAGCTCACACAAAGAAATGATGACCTTCCCCTAGATTCAGCAAATGCTGGGTTTATGTCTTGTCTGGGGTGAAGGGAGTGTGGTAAGTGAGAGGAATCTTTGACTGAACTTCAATATATACTAGGCCTCAGTTTTTCAAAACAGTATAGGTAAATATAATGTCAGATAGTGACCTGAACTGTAAAAGTCGTGAAAGACATTAAAGACACAGTTTTGGTGGAACGTCTTTCTCTTCAGTCAAGCCACGGGTGCACGATATATTAGGGCTGAAGTCTTGGTTGTGTTAAATTGCTTTATCCAACATGATCGGATGATTAAGCGTTCTCATCACTGATAGAATAACACCTGCTTTTCAATAGCCTAGCATAACTGCAGCAGGATTCTCATAGCTAAAATGCCTGTATGTGCTTTTGGAATCAAGCCTAAATGTATATATTTTGTTTCGTTTTCCTTGTACAATCCTAGAGAGGAATGTTACCCCTTGAAATGCCAACATTGGCCATTATGTGTCATTGGGAGTATAGGGAACCACATGCACAAAGGAAAGCCAGGTTCTCGGTTATTTCATGGTTTCAATAGGTACTTCATGGTTCCTGTTGCTGTAGGAGGCTTCAACAGTAAAGAGTTGACATGTCCCCTTCAATATTTTGGACTGAGATTTTAATTTCTATGTGTCTACATTTTTCTTAGAGCTGACAAAATGTTTCAAAAATTGACAAGTCTGAATTCTACGTAAATTTAGTACGTTTCAAACACTAATTCCATTTTCATATAAATCCCAAAACATGTAAATCAATTCTATTAAACTTCTTAAAAATGCAAATGTGTTATCAACTCAATGTCAAAATTGGTGTCTTCGGACAATCCCTCCAACCATGGCTTTATAGAAATCAGAGCTAAACAAACATCACATTTCTGCGAATTACATCTGGAAAGTGTTGATTTATCAATTCCCAGTTTGCAGAGAACCAGTGCAACCTGCGCTCACTCCCTCCCATGTACACAGCAATGTAAACTACCACTCACCAAGCCCTTGGCACAGGACACTTTCCGAAGAGTGTTCTGTTACTTCCAAAGACAGGATGAGGCCTCAGAAAACCTGGAAGTAGGAGAAGGCATAGTAGAGAATGGAAATCTGTGCAGAATCTGACCTCTGCAATATTTAGCAGCAAAGATGAAACTCTGTTTTTCTTGGACGCACACTCTCAAGCGGACAGCACACATGGGACTGTAGGTAATGCGCTGAGTGTTAGAAGAGTGCACACCAGATGCTTGGATGACATAACTCATAGAAATCAGCACAAAATATCCCCACAATGGATTCTGAGACCAAGATCCGATCTGCCAAATTTGAGCTAGCAGAGGCAGCGGAAAATGAGCTATAGATAATGGCACACGCTGAGCCTCAGGGATCTGGAGTGCGTTGTGTGTTGCGGTGGGTTCCATCAAGAGAGCAAACCGAACTGTTACCCCAGTAAGAATGCAACCATATTGGCATGTGAGTTTGAGTTTTTCGATATGTGCCATGGTCACATCCACTGCATCTTGCAGGCCCAGGATCAATTTGGCATTTTGCCAATACAGCACGTGTGGGGCTCAACTAGAGAAGCCGTGCATCTCGTCTGAGGGATTCATTGGACCTTGTGTTTGAAATCTTTTTTCAAACATTTAGGATCTACTACAGTCATAACCTGGACAGGGATTATGGATTGGTTTGAGGAAGAGAATTCGGTAGAGCTCTGTGGTTGCATTTGTGCCCCCATGACCCAAGGATGAGGGATGAAGGAAGAGTGGTCAAAGTCCACATAGTGAGAAGTTGAAGCATTTCCTTCAGCATTATCTCCTAAATGCAGATGCTACATTTTGGATGGCACTGATATGGTACTGCGCAGAGGACAAAAAATCGGTCTGTGGGATCATTCCAGCAGGCCCAGATATATGACATCCATACATATGTTTCCCCTGGAGTTTCTGTAGACAGAGAAGCTCTGGGAAGAAGTGGCAACATTGGGACATTCCCATGGCAACACAAAGCACAAGCGCACTCTCAGTTTGCTGTTTTGGAAAGAATCCAATATGACGTACAGCAGAATGCCGAGCTGAAAACTTTTAACCTTCATTTCCAGAAGAGGAAGTGTACTCTGCACTTTCAGAATTGTGAGGTAAGTGCAATAAAACGAAGTTTTAATTATTGAAATAATATGGTGTGCTCATCACAACAAAGGCAACACCAGCAATTAGAGATATACCAGACAACACACACAGGAACAGGACATGGCATCAATGCCTTGGAAAAATTGTCCTCACAGAAGTATCATGGAACTTTGTACACACATTGGTCTAAAATTTTCACTTAACAAAGCCCTATAAATCTATATTAGATACCTGATATTACTTGACCAGTAGAAATAAAGAAGTATAGTAAAAGAAACAGGAAGTACCATTTTCATTTCCAAAGAGTTTGAAGGCCCAAAAAATAAGCTTTCAAACATCTAGACTGCAAAACGCTACCAGAGCAAGTAGTGAAAACTCAGGTGAGGAAAACATGAAGTACAACAGTGTCTCAGAATCACAAAAGGCAGTACACCAGGAAAGGGGAATAGAAACTCTAAAAACGAGCCAAATAATATCAGAAAACCCAAGGATGAGACAATACCAGGACTAAAGTCAGTAAAAAAGCAGACTTGATAAAGCAGACGGACTCATGAAAGACTCTAAAGACAGGGGAACAGAAATCCCTCGATCAGAAGAAGACATAGAAAAAGAAGTGCAAACCAATGCAAACGTTGCTGTTGAAGCCTGGGGTAAGACAAAGCATGAAAGAGTATGATTCGTAAGAGTCCCAGATGGTAAAGCAAGATTAACTAATAAAGCCTGAAAAGATAATTGTAGTAAAGTCAGTCTGAAACTTGCTGAAAGACAAGAAAGAATCATCTATACGATTTCAGGAACTACACAGCGTCCAAAGGAGGTGGAATCCCAATAGACCTACTTGAAGCTGTATAATTCTAAACAACAAAGTTCATGATCACCCCAGTGATTTAAAATGCATCTAGAGGAAAGCAATTTAGTCACAACAGAAACTCCTGGGGGGGTCAGCTCAAATCTCGGCAGAAATATTGCAGAACAGGGAGGAGTGCAAGGATATTTGCCATAACCTGAAAGAGAAAAAGCTGAAATCATGGATACCCTATGCCAAATGACTGCCATTTCTAATAACGACAGAGCTAGGGAAATTCACAGACCAGCAAAGCTTAAAAGAATTCAGCAGTTCAAAACTTATCCTAAAAGAAAGATTGAGAATTCTACCCTGAATAGAAAAGTAGCAATATGAAATGGAAATAAGAAAAACCATTATTGGAAATGCAAGAAGAGAGTGAGTTACAAACAAGAAACAAGAAGAAGGCAAGGAGGACATCAAAGCCATAAGATGGGAGAGGGTAGCAGGAAATCATAGGTGATTTTAAGCACTATCTTAAGTGATTCACATATATGACTCTCTGATTGAAGCAAACGGAGTGATGCCTGGCCTTATGTGTTTGCAAAACCAACAACAAGCAAACAAAAAAACAAACAAACAAACAAACAGACAACAAAAAGATTCGGTTGGCGGACATGTACAAAAGAAACGATGAGTATTCACAACAAAATACTGAAATTGATGTCAAGTTTCATTCAGCACTCATCGACCCAGTATCGCAGCTTAAATGTACTCAACACACTTGTATTCAGAACACAGACGCGTGCATTAATATTCATAAATATTGATTTAAAAGAGCATAGCGTGACCTAACCCAAATGCCGATTTTGAATAAGATTTGGTCATAGACGGTGACATAGTCTTACAATTATTCCAACAGCAAGAATGAATGCCATATTCTACCCTAAGTAGAGAAGAAACGGCATAAGCCTATAACAAAGACAAGTAGCTCTGCAAATCTGTACTAAGAGCAAACGAGACACACAGTAAAGTGCACATTGGGATTCGTTTCTGTTTTCGGAATTTCAGCCCCCATGAAACAAATTGATCCATTTTCTGAGAGCGTGGGGGTTTCAGCAGAAAGCAACAGACGGATATGTATTCTGGGTGAAAGGATATTACACAAACATGAGTTTCCTTTAGTGGGTTCTCTGTGTAATGTGAGCTGTTCGAAACTATCAAGACGTGTGAAACCATAAACTAAAAATGGACACACTTCCCTCCGTTTGTACTATATATAGAGATCTGAACCAAAGGAATGAGGGAAGATAAAAGGACAATGGCACGCTAGTGGATAGAATCACATTTAACTTAGGAACCTCTCGTTTGATGCAGCCCCTCCCCCAACACTGACAATATTCAGTAACCATTGGGGATGTCAGTTACCGGTTGGAATCTAGGAGGAATCTTGTTGTATACAGCGATGCTTGTTTTGGCTGGTGAATCCAAGGTAACTGGGCAGAATACTGTGGGTGGATAAGTGTGATGGAGGGGCTGCCGCCCTTTGTGGAGATTGGCTTAGGTCTTTTGTTCGGGACGCCCTGTAATTTCGAGATAATGCTGCTGCCCAAAGACCTAAGCTCACCGGTAAGTTTCCAAAACCTGAAAGGGCAGAAAGTGGAAGATATGCCTGTCTTCAGCTTACTGGTGAGGATCCGAGGTACTTTCAGACTTGCCCAGTCCTTTGAAGTCGACATTACGGGAGAGACGAAGAGAAGCTGGCAGAAAAGCTTGCTGCACGGATTGAGGAGAGATGCGAACATATTGATGAGAGTTGTTCCGCTACAATGGAGAACACCGGCATGGAGACATCTCTAGAGAATACCAGGCTCGAAAGACATTCATGAGACCTACTGAACCTCTGTGATACTGGCAGAAACATTCGGAGTTTCAACGTGCACTTGAGAAAGTCACTCAATTCTCTGCTCCAAGAACGACTCCAAGATTCCTGAAGTCTAAAAACAAGAGATGGCAGAAATGATAAAAGCGCTCATGTTCTTGGAAGAGGTCATGAGAATCCACAGGTCCCAAGGGGCATTTACAAACCATTCAGACCAAAATGCACCAAGCCCAGGTAAGCCTTTTCCCAGGTTTGTGCCTTACTATCAAGCACTAGCTCTTCCATCCCCTCCACTCAGGCATCCATTTTAAAGGATCAGAACCTGAGCTGCAATGAAGCCAGTAGGAGAAGAGCAAGCCTCTCCTAGAATCAGAGTTCCTCCATCTTCACACTATGTGAACAACAGTGAAATCCTTAAAGGTCAAATACTCTCGCCTAAAATAGTTAGGAATTGAATAATTAGCTCACACAAAGAAATGATGACCTTCCCCTAGATTCAGCAAATGCTGGGTTTATGTCTTGTCTGGGGTGAAGGGAGTGTGGTAAGTGAGAGGAATCTTTGACTGAACTTCAATATATACTAGGCCTCAGTTTTTCAAAACAGTATAGGTAAATATAATGTCAGATAGTGACCTGAACTGTAAAAGTCGTGAAAGACTTTAAAGACACAGGTTTGGTGGAACGTCTTTCTCTTCAGTCAAGCCACGGGTGCACGATATATTAGGGCTGAAGTCTTGGTTGTGTTAAATTGCTTTATCCAACATGATCGGATGATTAAGCGTTCTCATCACTGATAGAATAACACCTGCTTTTCAATAGCCTAGCATAACTGCAGCAGGATTCTCATAGCTAAAATGCCTGTATGTGCTTTTGGAATCAAGCCTAAATGTATATGTATTTTGTTTCGTTTTCCTTGTACAATCCTAGAGAGGAATGTTACCCCTTGAAATGCCAACATTGGCCATTATGTGTCATTGGGAGTATAGGGAACCACATGCACAAAGGAAAGCCAGGTTCTCGGTTATTTCATGGTTTCAATAGGTACTTCATGGTTCCTGTTGCTGTAGGAGGCTTCAACAGTAAAGAGTTGACATGTCCCCTTCAATATTTTGGACTGAGATTTTAATTTCTATGTGTCTACATTTTTCTTAGAGCTGACAAAATGTTTCAAAAATTGACAAGTCTGAATTCTACGTAAATTTAGTACGTTTCAAACACTAATTCCATTTTCATATAAATCCCAAAACATGTAAATCAATTCTATTAAACTTCTTAAAAATGCAAATGTGTTATCAACTCAATGTCAAAATTGGTGTCTTCGGACAATCCCTCCAACCATGGCTTTATAGAAAACAGAGCTAAACAAATATCACATTTCTGCGAATTACATCTGGAAAGTGTTGATTTATCAATTCCCAGTTTGCAGAGAACCAGTGCAACCTGCGCTCACTCCCTCCCATGTACACAGCAATGTAAACTACCACTCACCAAGCCCTTGGCACAGGACACTTTCCGAAGAGTGTTCTGTTACTTCCAAAGACAGGATGAGGCCTCAGAAAACCTGGAAGTAGGAGAAGGCATAGTAGAGAATGGAAATCTGTGCAGAATCTGACCTCTGCAATATTTAGCAGCAAAGATGAAACTCTGTTTTTCTTGGACGCACACTCTCAAGTGGACAGCACACATGGGACTGTAGGTAATGCGCTGAGTGTTAGAAGAGTGCACACCAGATGCTTGGATGACATAACTCATAGAAATCAGCACAAAATATCCCCACAATGGATTCTGAGACCAAGATCCGATCTGCCAAATTTGAGCTAGCAGAGGCAGCGGAAAATGAGCTATAGATAATGGCACACGCTGAGCCTCAGGGATCTGGAGTGCGTTGTGTGTTGCGGTGGGTTCCATCAAGAGAGCAAACCGAACTGTTACCCCAGTAAGAATGCAACCATATTGGCATGTGAGTTTGAGTTTTTCGATATGTGCCATGGTCACATCCACTGCATCTTGCAGGCCCAGGATCAATTTGGCATTTTGCCAATACAGCACGTGTGGGGCTCAACTAGAGAAGCCGTGCATCTCGTCTGAGGGATTCATTGGACCTTGTGTTTGAAATCTTTTTTCAAACATTTAGGATCTACTACAGTCATAACCTGGACAGGGATTATGGATTGGTTTGAGGAAGAGAATTCGGTAGAGCTCTGTGGTTGCATTTGTGCCCCCATGACCCAAGGATGAGGGATGAAGGAAGAGTGGTCAAAGTCCACATAGTGAGAAGTTGAAGCATTTCATTCAGCATTATCTCCTAAATGCAGATGCTACATTTTGGATGGCACTGATATGGTACTGCGCAGAGGACAAAAAATCGGTCTGTGGGATCATTCCAGCAGGCCCAGATATATGACATCCATACATATGTTTCCCCTGGAGTTTCTGTAGACAGAGAAGCTCTGGGAAGAAGTGGCAACATTGGGACATTCCCATGGCAACACAAAGCACAAGCGCACTCTCAGTTTGCTGTTTTGGAAAGAATCCAATATGACGTACAGCAGAATGCCGAGCTGAAAACTTTTAACCTTCATTTCCAGAAGAGGAAGTGTACTCTGCACTTTCAGAATTGTGAGGTAAGTGCAATAAAACGAAGTTTTAATTATTGAAATAATATGGTGTGCTCATCACAACAAAGGCAACACCAGCAATTAGAGATATACCAGACAACACACACAGGAACAGGACATGGCATCAATGCCTAGGAAAAATTGTCCTCACAGAAGTATCATGGAACTTTGTACACACATTGGTCTAAAATTTTCACTTAACAAAGCCCTATAAATCTATATTAGATACCTGATATTACTTGACCAGTAGAAATAAAGAAGTATAGTAAAAGAAACAGGAAGTACCATTTTCATTTCCAAAGAGTTTGAAGGCCCAAAAAATAAGCTTTCAAACATCTAGACTGCAAAACGCTACCAGAGCAAGTAGTGAAAACTCAGGTGAGGAAAACATGAAGTACAACAGTGTCTCAGAATCACAAAAGGCAGTACACCAGGAAAGGGGAATAGAAACTCTAAAAACGAGCCAAATAATATCAGAAAACCCAAGGATGAGACAATACCAGGACTAAAGTCAGTAAAAAAGCAGACTTGATAAAGCAGACGGACTCATGAAAGACTCTAAAGACAGGGGAACAGAAATCCCTCGATCAGAAGAAGACATAGAAAAAGAAGTGCAAACCAATGCAAACGTTGCTGTTGAAGCCTGGGGTAAGACAAAGCATGAAAGAGTATGATTCGTAAGAGTCCCAGATGGTAAAGCAAGATTAACTAATAAAGCCTGAAAAGATAATTGTAGTAAAGTCAGTCTGAAACTTGCTGAAAGACAAGAAAGAATCATCTATACGATTTCAGGAACTACACAGCGTCCAAAGGAGGTGGAATCCCAATAGACCTACTTGAAGCTGTATAATTCTAAACAACAAAGTTCATGATCACCCCAGTGATTTAAAATGCATCTAGAGGAAAGCAATTTAGTCACAACAGAAACTCCTGGGGGGGTCAGCTCAAATCTCGGCAGAAATATTGCAGAACAGGGAGGAGTGCAAGGATATTTGCCATAACCTGAAAGAGAAAAAGCTGAAATCATGGATACCCTATGCCAAATGACTGCCATTTCTAATAACGACAGAGCTAGGGAAATTCACAGACCAGCAAAGCTTAAAAGAATTCAGCAGTTCAAAACTTATCCTAAAAGAAAGATTGAGAATTCTACCCTGAATAGAAAAGTAGCAATATGAAATGGAAATAAGAAAAACCATTATTGGAAATGCAAGAAGAGAGTGAGTTACAAACAAGAAACAAGAAGAAGGCAAGGAGGACATCAAAGCCATAAGATGGGAGAGGGTAGCAGGAAATCATAGGTGATTTTAAGCACTATCTTAAGTGATTCACATATATGACTCTCTGATTGAAGCAAACGGAGTGATGCCTGGCCTTATGTGTTTGCAAAACCAACAACAAGCAAACAAAAAAACAAACAAACAAACAAACAGACAACAAAAAGATTCGGTTGGCGGACATGTACAAAAGAAACGATGAGTATTCACAACAAAATACTGAAATTGATGTCAAGTTTCATTCAGCACTCATCGACCCAGTATCGCAGCTTAAATGTACTCAACACACTTGTATTCAGAACACAGACGCGTGCATTAATATTCATAAATATTGATTTAAAAGAGCATAGCGTGACCTAACCCAAATGCCGATTTTGAATAAGATTTGGTCATAGACGGTGACATAGTCTTACAATTATTCCAACAGCAAGAATGAATGCCATATTCTACCCTAAGTAGAGAAGAAACGGCATAAGCCTATAACAAAGACAAGTAGCTCTGCAAATCTGTACTAAGAGCAAACGAGACACACAGTAAAGTGCACATTGGGATTCGTTTCTGTTTTCGGAATTTCAGCCCCCATGAAACAAATTGATCCATTTTCTGAGAGCGTGGGAGTTTCAGCAGAAAGCAACAGACGGATATGTATTCTGGGTGAAAGGATATTACACAAACATGAGTTTCCTTTAGTGGGTTCTCTGTGTAATGTGAGCTGTTCGAAACTATCAAGACGTGTGAAACCATAAACTAAAAATGGACACACTTCCCTCCGTTTGTACTATATATAGAGATCTGAACCAAAGGAATGAGGGAAGATAAAAGGACAATGGCACGCTAGTGGATAGAATCACATTTAACTTAGGAACCTCTCGTTTGATGCAGCCCCTCCCCCAACACTGACAATATTCAGTAACCATTGGGGATGTCAGTTACCGGTTGGAATCTAGGAGGAATCTTGTTGTATACAGCGATGCTTGTTTTGGCTGGTGAATCCAAGGTAACTGGGCAGAATACTGTGGGTGGATAAGTGTGATGGAGGGGCTGCCGCCCTTTGTGGAGATTGGCTTAGGTCTTTTGTTCGGGACGCCCTGTAATTTCGAGATAATGCTGCTGCCCAAAGACCTAAGCTCACCGGTAAGTTTCCAAAACCTGAAAGGGCAGAAAGTGGAAGATATGCCTGTCTTCAGCTTACTGGTGAGGATCCGAGGTACTTTCAGACTTGCCCAGTCCTTTGAAGTCGACATTACGGGAGAGACGAAGAGAAGCTGGCAGAAAAGCTTGCTGCACGGATTGAGGAGAGATGCGAACATATTGATGAGAGTTGTTCCGCTACAATGGAGAACACCGGCATGGAGACATCTCTAGAGAATACCAGGCTCGAAAGACATTCATGAGACCTACTGAACCTCTGTGATACTGGCAGAAACATTCGGAGTTTCAACGTGCACTTGAGAAAGTCACTCAATTCTCTGCTCCAAGAACGACTCCAAGATTCCTGAAGTCTAAAAACAAGAGATGGCAGAAATGATAAAAGCGCTCATGTTCTTGGAAGAGGTCATGAGAATCCACAGGTCCCAAGGGGCATTTACAAACCATTCAGACCAAAATGCACCAAGCCCAGGTAAGCCTTTTCCCAGGTTTGTGCCTTACTATCAAGCACTAGCTCTTCCATCCCCTCCACTCAGGCATCCATTTTAAAGGATCAGAACCTGAGCTGCAATGAAGCCAGTAGGAGAAGAGCAAGCCTCTCCTAGAATCAGAGTTCCTCCATCTTCACACTATGTGAACAACAGTGAAATCCTTAAAGGTCAAATACTCTCGCCTAAAATAGTTAGGAATTGAATAATTAGCTCACACAAAGAAATGATGACCTTCCCCTAGATTCAGCAAATGCTGGGTTTATGTCTTGTCTGGGGTGAAGGGAGTGTGGTAAGTGAGAGGAATCTTTGACTGAACTTCAATATATACTAGGCCTCAGTTTTTCAAAACAGTATAGGTAAATATAATGTCAGATAGTGACCTGAACTGTAAAAGTCGTGAAAGACTTTAAAGACACAGGTTTGGTGGAACGTCTTTCTCTTCAGTCAAGCCACGGGTGCACGATATATTAGGGCTGAAGTCTTGGTTGTGTTAAATTGCTTTATCCAACATGATCGGATGATTAAGCGTTCTCATCACTGATAGAATAACACCTGCTTTTCAATAGCCTAGCATAACTGCAGCAGGATTCTCATAGCTAAAATGCCTGTATGTGCTTTTGGAATCAAGCCTAAATGTATATGTATTTTGTTTCGTTTTCCTTGTACAATCCTAGAGAGGAATGTTACCCCTTGAAATGCCAACATTGGCCATTATGTGTCATTGGGAGTATAGGGAACCACATGCACAAAGGAAAGCCAGGTTCTCGGTTATTTCATGGTTTCAATAGGTACTTCATGGTTCCTGTTGCTGTAGGAGGCTTCAACAGTAAAGAGTTGACATGTCCCCTTCAATATTTTGGACTGAGATTTTAATTTCTATGTGTCTACATTTTTCTTAGAGCTGACAAAATGTTTCAAAAATTGACAAGTCTGAATTCTACGTAAATTTAGTACGTTTCAAACACTAATTCCATTTTCATATAAATCCCAAAACATGTAAATCAATTCTATTAAACTTCTTAAAAATGCAAATGTGTTATCAACTCAATGTCAAAATTGGTGTCTTCGGACAATCCCTCCAACCATGGCTTTATAGAAAACAGAGCTAAACAAATATCACATTTCTGCGAATTACATCTGGAAAGTGTTGATTTATCAATTCCCAGTTTGCAGAGAACCAGTGCAACCTGCGCTCACTCCCTCCCATGTACACAGCAATGTAAACTACCACTCACCAAGCCCTTGGCACAGGACACTTTCCGAAGAGTGTTCTGTTACTTCCAAAGACAGGATGAGGCCTCAGAAAACCTGGAAGTAGGAGAAGGCATAGTAGAGAATGGAAATCTGTGCAGAATCTGACCTCTGCAATATTTAGCAGCAAAGATGAAACTCTGTTTTTCTTGGACGCACACTCTCAAGTGGACAGCACACATGGGACTGTAGGTAATGCGCTGAGTGTTAGAAGAGTGCACACCAGATGCTTGGATGACATAACTCATAGAAATCAGCACAAAATATCCCCACAATGGATTCTGAGACCAAGATCCGATCTGCCAAATTTGAGCTAGCAGAGGCAGCGGAAAATGAGCTATAGATAATGGCACACGCTGAGCCTCAGGGATCTGGAGTGCGTTGTGTGTTGCGGTGGGTTCCATCAAGAGAGCAAACCGAACTGTTACCCCAGTAAGAATGCAACCATATTGGCATGTGAGTTTGAGTTTTTCGATATGTGCCATGGTCACATCCACTGCATCTTGCAGGCCCAGGATCAATTTGGCATTTTGCCAATACAGCACGTGTGGGGCTCAACTAGAGAAGCCGTGCATCTCGTCTGAGGGATTCATTGGACCTTGTGTTTGAAATCTTTTTTCAAACATTTAGGATCTACTACAGTCATAACCTGGACAGGGATTATGGATTGGTTTGAGGAAGAGAATTCGGTAGAGCTCTGTGGTTGCATTTGTGCCCCCATGACCCAAGGATGAGGGATGAAGGAAGAGTGGTCAAAGTCCACATAGTGAGAAGTTGAAGCATTTCATTCAGCATTATCTCCTAAATGCAGATGCTACATTTTGGATGGCACTGATATGGTACTGCGCAGAGGACAAAAAATCGGTCTGTGGGATCATTCCAGCAGGCCCAGATATATGACATCCATACATATGTTTCCCCTGGAGTTTCTGTAGACAGAGAAGCTCTGGGAAGAAGTGGCAACATTGGGACATTCCCATGGCAACACAAAGCACAAGCGCACTCTCAGTTTGCTGTTTTGGAAAGAATCCAATATGACGTACAGCAGAATGCCGAGCTGAAAACTTTTAACCTTCATTTCCAGAAGAGGAAGTGTACTCTGCACTTTCAGAATTGTGAGGTAAGTGCAATAAAACGAAGTTTTAATTATTGAAATAATATGGTGTGCTCATCACAACAAAGGCAACACCAGCAATTAGAGATATACCAGACAACACACACAGGAACAGGACATGGCATCAATGCCTAGGAAAAATTGTCCTCACAGAAGTATCATGGAACTTTGTACACACATTGGTCTAAAATTTTCACTTAACAAAGCCCTATAAATCTATATTAGATACCTGATATTACTTGACCAGTAGAAATAAAGAAGTATAGTAAAAGAAACAGGAAGTACCATTTTCATTTCCAAAGAGTTTGAAGGCCCAAAAAATAAGCTTTCAAACATCTAGACTGCAAAACGCTACCAGAGCAAGTAGTGAAAACTCAGGTGAGGAAAACATGAAGTACAACAGTGTCTCAGAATCACAAAAGGCAGTACACCAGGAAAGGGGAATAGAAACTCTAAAAACGAGCCAAATAATATCAGAAAACCCAAGGATGAGACAATACCAGGACTAAAGTCAGTAAAAAAGCAGACTTGATAAAGCAGACGGACTCATGAAAGACTCTAAAGACAGGGGAACAGAAATCCCTCGATCAGAAGAAGACATAGAAAAAGAAGTGCAAACCAATGCAAACGTTGCTGTTGAAGCCTGGGGTAAGACAAAGCATGAAAGAGTATGATTCGTAAGAGTCCCAGATGGTAAAGCAAGATTAACTAATAAAGCCTGAAAAGATAATTGTAGTAAAGTCAGTCTGAAACTTGCTGAAAGACAAGAAAGAATCATCTATACGATTTCAGGAACTACACAGCGTCCAAAGGAGGTGGAATCCCAATAGACCTACTTGAAGCTGTATAATTCTAAACAACAAAGTTCATGATCACCCCAGTGATTTAAAATGCATCTAGAGGAAAGCAATTTAGTCACAACAGAAACTCCTGGGGGGGTCAGCTCAAATCTCGGCAGAAATATTGCAGAACAGGGAGGAGTGCAAGGATATTTGCCATAACCTGAAAGAGAAAAAGCTGAAATCATGGATACCCTATGCCAAATGACTGCCATTTCTAATAACGACAGAGCTAGGGAAATTCACAGACCAGCAAAGCTTAAAAGAATTCAGCAGTTCAAAACTTATCCTAAAAGAAAGATTGAGAATTCTACCCTGAATAGAAAAGTAGCAATATGAAATGGAAATAAGAAAAACCATTATTGGAAATGCAAGAAGAGAGTGAGTTACAAACAAGAAACAAGAAGAAGGCAAGGAGGACATCAAAGCCATAAGATGGGAGAGGGTAGCAGGAAATCATAGGTGATTTTAAGCACTATCTTAAGTGATTCACATATATGACTCTCTGATTGAAGCAAACGGAGTGATGCCTGGCCTTATGTGTTTGCAAAACCAACAACAAGCAAACAAAAAAACAAACAAACAAACAAACAGACAACAAAAAGATTCGGTTGGCGGACATGTACAAAAGAAACGATGAGTATTCACAACAAAATACTGAAATTGATGTCAAGTTTCATTCAGCACTCATCGACCCAGTATCGCAGCTTAAATGTACTCAACACACTTGTATTCAGAACACAGACGCGTGCATTAATATTCATAAATATTGATTTAAAAGAGCATAGCGTGACCTAACCCAAATGCCGATTTTGAATAAGATTTGGTCATAGACGGTGACATAGTCTTACAATTATTCCAACAGCAAGAATGAATGCCATATTCTACCCTAAGTAGAGAAGAAACGGCATAAGCCTATAACAAAGACAAGTAGCTCTGCAAATCTGTACTAAGAGCAAACGAGACACACAGTAAAGTGCACATTGGGATTCGTTTCTGTTTTCGGAATTTCAGCCCCCATGAAACAAATTGATCCATTTTCTGAGAGCGTGGGGGTTTCAGCAGAAAGCAACAGACGGATATGTATTCTGGGTGAAAGGATATTACACAAACATGAGTTTCCTTTAGTGGGTTCTCTGTGTAATGTGAGCTGTTCGAAACTATCAAGACGTGTGAAACCATAAACTAAAAATGGACACACTTCCCTCCGTTTGTACTATATATAGAGATCTGAACCAAAGGAATGAGGGAAGATAAAAGGACAATGGCACGCTAGTGGATAGAATCACATTTAACTTAGGAACCTCTCGTTTGATGCAGCCCCTCCCCCAACACTGACAATATTCAGTAACCATTGGGGATGTCAGTTACCGGTTGGAATCTAGGAGGAATCTTGTTGTATACAGCGATGCTTGTTTTGGCTGGTGAATCCAAGGTAACTGGGCAGAATACTGTGGGTGGATAAGTGTGATGGAGGGGCTGCCGCCCTTTGTGGAGATTGGCTTAGGTCTTTTGTTCGGGACGCCCTGTAATTTCGAGATAATGCTGCTGCCCAAAGACCTAAGCTCACCGGTAAGTTTCCAAAACCTGAAAGGGCAGAAAGTGGAAGATATGCCTGTCTTCAGCTTACTGGTGAGGATCCGAGGTACTTTCAGACTTGCCCAGTCCTTTGAAGTCGACATTACGGGAGAGACGAAGAGAAGCTGGCAGAAAAGCTTGCTGCACGGATTGAGGAGAGATGCGAACATATTGATGAGAGTTGTTCCGCTACAATGGAGAACACCGGCATGGAGACATCTCTAGAGAATACCAGGCTCGAAAGACATTCATGAGACCTACTGAACCTCTGTGATACTGGCAGAAACATTCGGAGTTTCAACGTGCACTTGAGAAAGTCACTCAATTCTCTGCTCCAAGAACGACTCCAAGATTCCTGAAGTCTAAAAACAAGAGATGGCAGAAATGATAAAAGCGCTCATGTTCTTGGAAGAGGTCATGAGAATCCACAGGTCCCAAGGGGCATTTACAAACCATTCAGACCAAAATGCACCAAGCCCAGGTAAGCCTTTTCCCAGGTTTGTGCCTTACTATCAAGCACTAGCTCTTCCATCCCCTCCACTCAGGCATCCATTTTAAAGGATCAGAACCTGAGCTGCAATGAAGCCAGTAGGAGAAGAGCAAGCCTCTCCTAGAATCAGAGTTCCTCCATCTTCACACTATGTGAACAACAGTGAAATCCTTAAAGGTCAAATACTCTCGCCTAAAATAGTTAGGAATTGAATAATTAGCTCACACAAAGAAATGATGACCTTCCCCTAGATTCAGCAAATGCTGGGTTTATGTCTTGTCTGGGGTGAAGGGAGTGTGGTAAGTGAGAGGAATCTTTGACTGAACTTCAATATATACTAGGCCTCAGTTTTTCAAAACAGTATAGGTAAATATAATGTCAGATAGTGACCTGAACTGTAAAAGTCGTGAAAGACTTTAAAGACACAGGTTTGGTGGAACGTCTTTCTCTTCAGTCAAGCCACGGGTGCACGATATATTAGGGCTGAAGTCTTGGTTGTGTTAAATTGCTTTATCCAACATGATCGGATGATTAAGCGTTCTCATCACTGATAGAATAACACCTGCTTTTCAATAGCCTAGCATAACTGCAGCAGGATTCTCATAGCTAAAATGCCTGTATGTGCTTTTGGAATCAAGCCTAAATGTATATGTATTTTGTTTCGTTTTCCTTGTACAATCCTAGAGAGGAATGTTACCCCTTGAAATGCCAACATTGGCCATTATGTGTCATTGGGAGTATAGGGAACCACATGCACAAAGGAAAGCCAGGTTCTCGGTTATTTCATGGTTTCAATAGGTACTTCATGGTTCCTGTTGCTGTAGGAGGCTTCAACAGTAAAGAGTTGACATGTCCCCTTCAATATTTTGGACTGAGATTTTAATTTCTATGTGTCTACATTTTTCTTAGAGCTGACAAAATGTTTCAAAAATTGACAAGTCTGAATTCTACGTAAATTTAGTACGTTTCAAACACTAATTCCATTTTCATATAAATCCCAAAACATGTAAATCAATTCTATTAAACTTCTTAAAAATGCAAATGTGTTATCAACTCAATGTCAAAATTGGTGTCTTCGGACAATCCCTCCAACCATGGCTTTATAGAAAACAGAGCTAAACAAATATCACATTTCTGCGAATTACATCTGGAAAGTGTTGATTTATCAATTCCCAGTTTGCAGAGAACCAGTGCAACCTGCGCTCACTCCCTCCCATGTACAAAGCAATGTAAACTACCACTCACCAAGCCCTTGGCACAGGACACTTTCCGAAGAGTGTTCTGTTACTTCCAAAGACAGGATGAGGCCTCAGAAAACCTGGAAGTAGGAGAAGGCATAGTAGAGAATGGAAATCTGTGCAGAATCTGACCTCTGCAATATTTAGCAGCAAAGATGAAACTCTGTTTTTCTTGGACGCACACTCTCAAGCGGACAGCACACATGGGACTGTAGGTAATGCGCTGAGTGTTAGAAGAGTGCACAGCAGATGCTTGGATGACATAACTCATAGAAATCAGCACAAAATATCCCCACAATGGATTCTGAGACCAAGATCCGATCTGCCAAATTTGAGCTAGCAGAGGCAGCGGAAAATGAGCTATAGATAATGGCACACGCTGAGCCTCAGGGATCTGGAGTGCGTTGTGTGTTGCGGTGGGTTCCATCAAGAGAGCAAACCGAACTGTTACCCCAGTAAGAATGCAACCATATTGGCATGTGAGTTTGAGTTTTTCGATATGTGCCATGGTCACATCCACTGCATCTTGCAGGCCCAGGATCAATTTGGCATTTTGCCAATACAGCACGTGTGGGGCTCAACTAGAGAAGCCGTGCATCTCGTCTGAGGGATTCATTGGACCTTGTGTTTGAAATCTTTTTTCAAACATTTAGGATCTACTACAGTCATAACCTGGACAGGGATTATGGATTGGTTTGAGGAAGAGAATTCGGTAGAGCTCTGTGGTTGCATTTGTGCCCCCATGACCCAAGGATGAGGGATGAAGGAAGAGTGGTCAAAGTCCACATAGTGAGAAGTTGAAGCATTTCATTCAGCATTATCTCCTAAATGCAGATGCTACATTTTGGATGGCACTGACATGGTACTGCGCAGAGGACAAAAAGATCGGTCTGTGGGATCATTCCAGCAGGCCCAGATATATGACATCCATACATATGTTTCCCCTGGAGTTTCTGTAGACAGAGAAGCTCTGGGAAGAAGTGGCAACATTGGGACATTCCCATGGCAACACAAAGCACAAGCGCACTCTCAGTTTGCTGTTTTGGAAAGAATCCAATATGACGAACAGCAGAATGCCGAGCTGAAAATTTTTAAGCTTCATTTCCAGAAGAGGAAGAGTACTCTGCACTTTCAGAATTGTGAGGTAAGTGCAAAAAAACGAAGTTTTAATTATTGAAATAATATGGTGTGCTCATCACAACAAAGGCAACACCAGCAATTAGAGATATACCAGACAACACACACAGGAACAGGACATGGCATCAATGCCTAGGAAAAATTGTCCTCACAGAAGTATCATGGAACTTTGTACACCAAATGGTCTAAAATTTTCACTTAACAAAGCCCTATAAATCTATATTAGATACCTGATATTACTTGACCAGTAGAGATAAAGAAGTATAGTAAAAGAAACAGGAAGTACCATTTTCAGTTCCAAAGAGTTTGAAGGCCCAAAAAATAAGCTTTCAAACATCTAGACTGCAAAACGCTACCAGAGCAAGTAGTGAAAACTCAGGTGAGGAAAACATGAAGTACAACAGTGTCTCAGAATCACAAAAGGCAGTACACCAGGAAAGGGGAATAGAAACTCTAAAAACGTGGCAAATAATATCAGAAAACCCAAGGATGAGACAATAACAGGGCTAAAGTCAGTCCAAAGCAGACTTGAGAATGCAGACGGACTCGTGAAAGACTGTGAAGACAGGGTAACAGAAATCCCTCGATCAGAAGAAGACATAGAAAAAGAAGTGCAAACCAATGCAAACGTTGCTGTTGAAGCCTGGGGTAAGACAAAGCATGAAAGAGTATGATTCGTAAGAGTCCCAGATGGTAAAGCAAGATTAACTAATAAAGCCTGAAAAGATAATTGTAGTAAAGTCAGTCTGAAACTTGCTGAAAGACAAGAAAGAATCATCTATACGATTTCAGGAACTACACAGCGTCCAAAGGAGGTGGAATCCCAATAGACCTACTTGAAGCTGTATAATTCTAAACAACAAATTTCATGATCACCCCAGTGATTTAAAATGCATCTAGAGGAAAGCAATTTAGTCACAACAGAAACTCCTGGGGGGGTCAGCTCAAATCTCGGCAGAAATATTGCAGAACAGGGAGGAGTGCAAGGATATTTGCCATAACCTGAAAGAGAAAAAGCTGAAATCATGGATACCCTATGCCAAATGACTGCCATTTCTAATAACGACAGAGCTAGGGAAATTCACAGACCAGCAAAGCTTAAAAGAATTCAGCAGTTCAAAACTTATCCTAAAAGAAAGATTGAGAATTCTACCCTGAATAGAAAAGTAGCAATATGAAATGGAAATAAGAAAAACCATTATTGGAAATGCAAGAAGAGAGTGAGTTACAAACAAGAAACAAGAAGAAGGCAAGGAGGACATCAAAGCCATAAGATGGGAGAGGGTAGCAGGAAATCATAGGTGATTTTAAGCACTATCTTAAGTGATTCACATATATGACTCTCTGATTGAAGCAAACGGAGTGATGCCTGGCCTTATGTGTTTGCAAAACCAACAACAAGCAAACAAAAAAACAAACAAACAAACAAACAGACAACAAAAAGATTCGGTTGGCGGACATGTACAAAAGAAACGATGAGTATTCACAACAAAATACTGAAATTGATGTCAAGTTTCATTCAGCACTCATCGACCCAGTATCGCAGCTTAAATGTACTCAACACACTTGTATTCAGAACACAGACGCGTGCATTAATATTCATAAATATTGATTTAAAAGAGCATAGCGTGACCTAACCCAAATGCCGATTTTGAATAAGATTTGGTCATAGACGGTGACATAGTCTTACAATTATTCCAACAGCAAGAATGAATGCCATATTCTACCCTAAGTAGAGAAGAAACGGCATAAGCCTATAACAAAGACAAGTAGCTCTGCAAATCTGTACTAAGAGCAAACGAGACACACAGTAAAGTGCACATTGGGATTCGTTTCTGTTTTCGGAATTTCAGCCCCCATGAAACAAATTGATCCATTTTCTGAGAGCGTGGGGGTTTCAGCAGAAAGCAACAGACGGATATGTATTCTGGGTGAAAGGATATTACACAAACATGAGTTTCCTTTAGTGGGTTCTCTGTGTAATGTGAGCTGTTCGAAACTATCAAGACGTGTGAAACCATAAACTAAAAATGGACACACTTCCCTCCGTTTGTACTATATATAGAGATCTGAACCAAAGGAATGAGGGAAGATAAAAGGACAATGGCACGCTAGTGGATAGAATCACATTTAACTTAGGAACCTCTCGTTTGATGCAGCCCCTCCCCCAACACTGACAATATTCAGTAACCATTGGGGATGTCAGTTACCGGTTGGAATCTAGGAGGAATCTTGTTGTATACAGCGATGCTTGTTTTGGCTGGTGAATCCAAGGTAACTGGGCAGAATACTGTGGGTGGATAAGTGTGATGGAGGGGCTGCCGCCCTTTGTGGAGATTGGCTTAGGTCTTTTGTTCGGTACGCCCTGTAATTTCGAGATAATGCTGCTGCCCAAAGACCTAAGCTCACCGGTAAGTTTCCAAAACCTGAAAGGGCAGAAAGTGGAAGATATGCCTGTCTTCAGCTTACTGGTGAGGATCCGAGGTACTTTCAGACTTGCCCAGTCCTTTGAAGTCGACATTACGGGAGAGACGAAGAGAAGCTGGCAGAAAAGCTTGCTGCACGGATTGAGGAGAGATGCGAACATATTGATGAGAGTTGTTCCGCTACAATGGAGAACACCGGCATGGAGACATCTCTAGAGAATACCAGGCTCGAAAGACATTCATGAGACCTACTGAACCTCTGTGATACTGGCAGAAACATTCGGAGTTTCAACGTGCACTTGAGAAAGTCACTCAATTCTCTGCTCCAAGAACGACTCCAAGATTCCTGAAGTCTAAAAACAAGAGATGGCAGAAATGATAAAAGCGCTCATGTTCTTGGAAGAGGTCATGAGAATCCACAGGTCCCAAGGGGCATTTACAAACCATTCAGACCAAAATGCACCAAGCCCAGGTAAGCCTTTTCCCAGGTTTGTGCCTTACTATCAAGCACTAGCTCTTCCATCCCCTCCACTCAGGCATCCATTTTAAAGGATCAGAACCTGAGCTGCAATGAAGCCAGTAGGAGAAGAGCAAGCCTCTCCTAGAATCAGAGTTCCTCCATCTTCACACTATGTGAACAACAGTGAAATCCTTAAAGGTCAAATACTCTCGCCTAAAATAGTTAGGAATTGAATAATTAGCTCACACAAAGAAATGATGACCTTCCCCTAGATTCAGCAAATGCTGGGTTTATGTCTTGTCTGGGGTGAAGGGAGTGTGGTAAGTGAGAGGAATCTTTGACTGAACTTCAATATATACTAGGCCTCAGTTTTTCAAAACAGTATAGGTAAATATAATGTCAGATAGTGACCTGAACTGTAAAAGTCGTGAAAGACTTTAAAGACACAGTTTTGGTGGAATGTCTTTCTCTTCAGTCAAGCCACGGGTGCACGATATATTAGGGCTGAAGTCTTGGTTGTGTTAAATTGCTTTATCCAACATGATCGGATGATTAAGCGTTCTCATCACTGATAGAATAACACCTGCTTTTCAATAGCCTAGCATAACTGCAGCAGGATTCTCATAGCTAAAATGCCTGTATGTGCTTTTGGAATCAAGCCTAAATGTATATATTTTGTTTCGTTTTCCTTGTACAATCCTAGAGAGGAATGTTACCCCTTGAAATGCCAACATTGGCCATTATGTGTCATTGGGAGTATAGGGAACCACATGCACAAAGGAAAGCCAGGTTCTCGGTTATTTCATGGTTTCAATAGGTACTTCATGGTTCCTGTTGCTGTAGGAGGCTTCAACAGTAAAGAGTTGACATGTCCCCTTCAATATTTTGGACTGAGATTTTAATTTCTATGTGTCTACATTTTTCTTAGAGCTGACAAAATGTTTCAAAAATTGACAAGTCTGAATTCTACGTAAATTTAGTACGTTTCAAACACTAATTCCATTTTCATATAAATCCCAAAACATGTAAATCAATTCTATTAAACTTCTTAAAAATGCAAATGTGTTATCAACTCAATGTCAAAATTGGTGTCTTCGGACAATCCCTCCAACCATGGCTTTATAGAAAACAGAGCTAAACAAATATCACATTTCTGCGAATTACATCTGGAAAGTGTTGATTTATCAATTCCCAGTTTGCAGAGAACCAGTGCAACCTGCGCTCACTCCCTCCCATGTACACAGCAATGTAAACTACCACTCACCAAGCCCTTGGCACAGGACACTTTCCGAAGAGTGTTCTGTTACTTCCAAAGACAGGATGAGGCCTCAGAAAACCTGGAAGTAGGAGAAGGCATAGTAGAGAATGGAAATCTGTGCAGAATCTGACCTCTGCAATATTTAGCAGCAAAGATGAAACTCTGTTTTTCTTGGACGCACACTCTCAAGCGGACAGCACACATGGGACTGTAGGTAATGCGCTGAGTGTTAGAAGAGTGCACAGCAGATGCTTGGATGACATAACTCATAGAAATCAGCACAAAATATCCCCACAATGGATTCTGAGACCAAGATCCGATCTGCCAAATTTGAGCTAGCAGAGGCAGCAGAAAATGAGCTATAGATAATGGCACACGCTGAGCCTCAGGGATCTGGAGTGCGTTGTGTGTTGCGGTGGGTTCCATCAAGAGAGCAAACCGAACTGTTACCCCAGTAAGAATGCAACCATATTGGCATGTGAGTTTGAGTTTTTCGATATGTGCCATGGTCACATCCACTGCATCTTGCAGGCCCAGGATCAATTTGGCATTTTGCCAATACAGCACGTGTGGGGCTCAACTAGAGAAGCCGTGCATCTCGTCTGAGGGATTCATTGGACCTTGTGTTTGAAATCTTTTTCAAACATTTAGGATCTACTACAGTCATAACCTGGACAGGGATTATGGATTGGTTTGAGGAAGAGAATTCGGTAGAGCTCTGTGGTTGCATTTGTGCCCCCATGACCCAAGGATGAGGGATGAAGGAAGAGTGGTCAAAGTCCACATCGTGAGAAGTTGAAGCATTTCTTTCAGCATTATCTCCTAAATGCAGATGCTACATTTTGGATGGCACTGATATGGTACTGCGCAGAGGACAAAAAATCGGTCTGTGGGATCATTCCAGCAGGCCCAGATATATGACATCCATACATATGTTTCCCCTGGAGTTTCTGTAGACAGAGAAGCTCTGGGAAGAAGTGGCAACATTGGGACATTCCCATGGCAACACAAAGCACAAGCGCACTCTCAGTTTGCTGTTTTGGAAAGAATCCAATATGACGTACAGCAGAATGCCGAGCTGAAAACCTTTAACCTTCATTTCCAGAAGAGGAAGTGTACTCTGCACTTTCAGAATTGTGAGGTAAGTGCAATAAAACGAAGTTTTAATTATTGAAATAATATGGTGTGCTCATCACAACAAAGGCAACACCAGCAATTAGAGATATACCAGACAACACACACAGGAACAGGACATGGCATCAATGCCTAGGAAAAATTGTCCTCACAGAAGTATCATGGAACTTTGTACACACATTGGTCTAAAATTTTCACTTAACAAAGCCCTATAAATCTATATTAGATACCTGATATTACTTGACCAGTAGAAATAAAGAAGTATAGTAAAAGAAACAGGAAGTACCATTTTCAGTTCCAAAGAGTTTGAAGGCCCAAAAAATAAGCTTTCAAACATCTAGACTGCAAAACGCTACCAGAGCAAGTAGTGAAAACTCAGGTGAGGAAAACATGAAGTACAACAGTGTCTCAGAATCACAAAAGGCAGTACACCAGGAAAGGGGAATAGAAACTCTAAAAACGAGCCAAATAATATCAGAAAACCCAAGGATGAGACAATACCAGGACTAAAGTCAGTAAAAAAGCAGACTTGATAAAGCAGACGGACTCATGAAAGACTCTAAAGACAGGGGAACAGAAATCCCTCGATCAGAAGAAGACATAGAAAAAGAAGTGCAAACCAATGCAAACGTTGCTGTTGAAGCCTGGGGTAAGACAAAGCATGAAAGAGTATGATTCGTAAGAGTCCCAGATGGTAAAGCAAGATTAACTAATAAAGCCTGAAAAGATAATTGTAGTAAAGTCAGTCTGAAACTTGCTGAAAGACAAGAAAGAATCATCTATACGATTTCAGGAACTACACAGCGTCCAAAGGAGGTGGAATCCCAATAGACCTACTTGAAGCTGTATAATTCTAAACAACAAAGTTCATGATCACCCCAGTGATTTAAAATGCATCTAGAGGAAAGCAATTTAGTCACAACAGAAACTCCTGGGGGGGTCAGCTCAAATCTCGGCAGAAATATTGCAGAACAGGGAGGAGTGCAAGGATATTTGCCATAACCTGAAAGAGAAAAAGCTGAAATCATGGATACCCTATGCCAAATGACTGCCATTTCTAATAACGACAGAGCTAGGGAAATTCACAGACCAGCAAAGCTTAAAAGAATTCAGCAGTTCAAAACTTATCCTAAAAGAAAGATTGAGAATTCTACCCTGAATAGAAAAGTAGCAATATGAAATGGAAATAAGAAAAACCATTATTGGAAATGCAAGAAGAGAGTGAGTTACAAACAAGAAACAAGAAGAAGGCAAGGAGGACATCAAAGCCATAAGATGGGAGAGGGTAGCAGGAAATCATAGGTGATTTTAAGCACTATCTTAAGTGATTCACATATATGACTCTCTGATTGAAGCAAACGGAGTGATGCCTGGCCTTATGTGTTTGCAAAACCAACAACAAGCAAACAAAAAAACAAACAAACAAACAAACAGACAACAAAAAGATTCGGTTGGCGGACATGTACAAAAGAAACGATGAGTATTCAAAACAAAATACTGAAATTGATGTCAAGTTTCATTCAGCACTCATCGACCCAGTATCGCAGCTTAAATGTACTCAACACACTTGTATTCAGAACACAGACGCGTGCATTAATATTCATAAATATTGATTTAAAAGAGCATAGCGTGACCTAACCCAAATGCCGATTTTGAATAAGATTTGGTCATAGACGGTGACATAGTCTTACAATTATTCCAACAGCAAGAATGAATGCCATATTCTACCCTAAGTAGAGAAGAAACGGCATAAGCCTATAACAAAGACAAGTAGCTCTGCAAATCTGTACTAAGAGCAAACGAGACACACAGAAAAGTGCACATTGGGATTCGTTTCTGTTTTCGGAATTTCAGCCCCCATGAAACAAATTGATCCATTTTCTGAGAGCGTGGGGGTTTCAGCAGAAAGCAACAGACGGATATGTATTCTGGGTGAAAGGATATTACACAAACATGAGTTTCCTTTAGTGGGTTCTCTGTGTAATGTGAGCTGTTCGAAACTATCAAGACGTGTGAAACCATAAACTAAAAATGGACACACTTCCCTCCGTTTGTACTATATATAGAGATCTGAACCAAAGGAATGAGGGAAGATAAAAGGACAATGGCACGCTAGTGGATAGAATCACATTTAACTTAGGAACCTCTCGTTTGATGCAGCCCCTCCCCCAACACTGACAATATTCAGTAACCATTGGGGATGTCAGTTACCGGTTGGAATCTAGGAGGAATCTTGTTGTATACAGCGATGCTTGTTTTGGCTGGTGAATCCAAGGTAACTGGGCAGAATACTGTGGGTGGATAAGTGTGATGGAGGGGCTGCCGCCCTTTGTGGAGATTGGCTTAGGTCTTTTGTTCGGGACGCCCTGTAATTTCGAGATAATGCTGCTGCCCAAAGACCTAAGCTCACCAGTAAGTTTCCAAAATCTGAAAGGGCAGAAAGTGGAAGATATGCCTGTCTTCAGCTTACTGGTGAGGATCCGAGGTACTTTCAGACTTGCCCAGTCCTTTGAAGTCGACATTACGGGAGAGACGAAGAGAAGCTGGCAGAAAAGCTTGCTGCACGGATTGAGGAGAGATGCGAACATATTGATGAGAGTTGTTCCGCTACAATGGAGAACACCGGCATGGAGACATCTCTAGAGAATACCAGGCTCGAAAGACATTCATGAGACCTACTGAACCTCTGTGATACTGGCAGAAACATTCGGAGTTTCAACGTGCACTTGAGAAAGTCACTCAATTCTCTGCTCCAAGAACGACTCCAAGATTCCTGAAGTCTAAAAACAAGAGATGGCAGAAATGATAAAAGCGCTCATGTTCTTGGAAGAGGTCATGAGAATCCACAGGTCCCAAGGGGCATTTACAAACCATTCAGACCAAAATGCACCAAGCCCAGGTAAGCCTTTTCCCAGGTTTGTGCCTTACTATCAAGCACTAGCTCTTCCATCCCCTCCACTCAGGCATCCATTTTAAAGGATCAGAACCTGAGCTGCAATGAAGCCAGTAGGAGAAGAGCAAGCCTCTCCTAGAATCAGAGTTCATCCATCTTCACACTATGTGAACAACAGTGAAATCCTTAAAGGTCAAATACTCTCGCCTAAAATAGTTAGGAATTGAATAATTAGCTCACACAAAGAAATGATGACCTTCCCCTAGATTCAGCAAATGCTGGGTTTATGTCTTGTCTGGGGTGAAGGGAGTGTGGTAAGTGAGAGGAATCTTTGACTGAACTTCAATATATACTAGGCCTCAGTTTTTCAAAACAGTATAGGTAAATATAATGTCAGATAGTGACCTGAACTGTAAAAGTCGTGAAAGACTTTAAAGACACAGTTTTGGTGGAATGTCTTTCTCTTCAGTCAAGCCACGGGTGCACGATATATTAGGGCTGAAGTCTTGGTTGTGTTAAATTGCTTTATCCAACATGATCGGATGATTAAGCGTTCTCATCACTGATAGAATAACACCTGCTTTTCAATAGCCTAGCATAACTGCAGCAGGATTCTCATAGCTAAAATGCCTGTATGTGCTTTTGGAATCAAGCCTAAATGTATATATTTTGTTTCGTTTTCCTTGTACAATCCTAGAGAGGAATGTTACCCCTTGAAATGCCAACATTGGCCATTATGTGTCATTGGGAGTATAGGGAACCACATGCACAAAGGAAAGCCAGGTTCTCGGTTATTTCATGGTTTCAATAGGTACTTCATGGTTCCTGTTGCTGTAGGAGGCTTCAACAGTAAAGAGTTGACATGTCCCCTTCAATATTTTGGACTGAGATTTTAATTTCTATGTGTCTACACTTTTCTTAGAGCTGACAAAATGTTTCAAAAATTGACAAGTCTGAATTCTACGTAAATTTAGTACGTTTCAAACACTAATTCCATTTTCATATAAATCCCAAAACATGTAAATCAATTCTATTAAACTTCTTAAAAATGCAAATGTGTTATCAACTCAATGTCAAAATTGGTGTCTTCGGACAATCCCTCCAACCATGGCTTTATAGAAAACAGAGCTAAACAAACATCACATTTCTGCGAATTACATCTGGAAAGTGTTGATTTATCAATTCCCAGTTTGCAGAGAACCAGTGCAACCTGCGCTCACTCCCTCCCATGTACACAGCAATGTAAACTACCACTCACCAAGCCCTTGGCACAGGACACTTTCCGAAGAGTGTTCTGTTACTTCCAAAGACAGGATGAGGCCTCAGAAAACCTGGAAGTAGGAGAAGGCATAGTAGAGAATGGAAATCTGTGCAGAATCTGACCTCTGCAATATTTAGCAGCAAAGATGAAACTCTGTTTTTCTTGGACGCACACTCTCAAGCGGACAGCACACATGGGACTGTAGGTAATGCGCTGAGTGTTAGAAGAGTGCACAGCAGATGCTTGGATGACATAACTCATAGAAATCAGCACAAAATATCCCCACAATGGATTCTGAGACCAAGATCCGATCTGCCAAATTTGAGCTAGCAGAGGCAGCGGAAAATGAGCTATAGATAATGGCACACGCTGAGCCTCAGGGATCTGGAGTGCGTTGTGTGTTGCGGTGGGTTCCATCAAGAGAGCAAACCGAACTGTTACCCCAGTAAGAATGCAAACATATTGGCATGTGAGTTTGAGATTTTCGATATGTGCCATGGTCACATCCACTGCATCTTGCAGGCCCAGGATCAATTTGGCATTTTGCCAATACAGCACGTGTGGGGCTCAAGTAGAGAAGCCGTGAATCTCGTCTGAGGGATTCATTGGACCTTGTGTTTGAAATCTTTTTTCAAACATTTAGGATCTACTACAGTCATAACCTGGACAGGGATTATGGATTGGTTTGAGGAAGAGAATTCGGTAGAGCTCTGTGGTTGCATTTGTGCCCCCATGACCCAAGGATGAGGGATGAAGGAAGAGTGGTCAAAGTCCACATCGTGAGAAGTTGAAGCATTTCCTTCAGCATTATCTCCTAAATGCAGATGCTACATTTTGGATGGCACTGACATGGTACTGCACAAAGGACAAAAAGATCGGTCTGTGGGATCATTCCAGCAGGCCCAGATATATGACATCCATACATATGTTTCCCCTGGAGTTTCTGTAGACAGAGAAGCTCTGGGAAGAAGTGGCAACATTGGGACATTCCCATGGCAACACAAAGCACAAGCGCACTCTCAGTTTGCTGTTTTGGAAAGACTCCAATATGACGTACAGCAGAATGCCGAGCTGAAAACTTTAAGCTTCATTTCCAGAAGAGGAAGAGTACTCTGCACTTTCAGAATTGTGAGGTAAGTGCAATAAAACGAAGTTTTAATTATTGAAATAATATGGTGTGCTCATCACAACAAAGGCAACACCAGCAATTAGAGATATACCAGACAACACACACAGGAACAGGACATGGCATCAATGCCTAGGAAAAATTGTCCTCAAAGAAGTATCATGGAACTTTGTACACCAAATGGTCTAAAATTTTCACTTAACAAAGCCCTATAAATCTATATTAGATACCTGATATTACTTGACCAGTAGA
Source organism: Camelus bactrianus (assembly GCF_048773025.1). Taxonomy (NCBI): domain Eukaryota; kingdom Metazoa; phylum Chordata; class Mammalia; order Artiodactyla; family Camelidae; genus Camelus; species Camelus bactrianus. The sequence continues at coordinate 1,633,321 of NC_133541.1, read as the reverse complement.
GATAAAGAAGTATAGTAAAAGAAACAGGAAGTACCATTTTCATTTCCAAAGAGTTTGAAGGCCCAAAAAATAAGCTTTCAAACATCTAGACTGCAAAACGCTACCAGAGCAAGTAGTGAAAACTCAGGTGAAGAAAACATGAAGTACGACAGTGTCTCAGAATCACAAAAAGCAGTATACCATGAAAGGGGAAGAAAAACTCTAAAAACGAGCCAAATAATATCAGAAAACCCAAGGATGAGACAATACCAGGACTAAAGTCAGTAAAAAAGCAGACTTGATAAAGCAGACGGGCTCATGAAAGACTCTAAAGACAGGGGAACAGAAATCCATCAATCAGAAGAAGACATAGGAAAAGAAGTGCAAACCAATGCAAACGTTGCTGTTGAAGCCTGGGGTAAGACAAAGCATGAAAGAGTATGATTCGTAAGAGTCCCAGATGGTAAAGCAAGATTAACTAATAAAGCCTGAAAAGATAATTGTAGTAAAGTCAGACTGAAACTTGCTGAAAGACAAGAAAGAATCATCTATACGATTTCAGGAACTACACAGCGTCCAAAGGAGGTGGAATCCCAATAGACCTACTTGAAGCTGTATAATTCTAAACAACAAAGTTCATGATCACCCCAGTGATTTAAAATGCATCTACAGGAAAGCAATTTAGTCACAACAGAAACTCCTGGGGGGGTCAGCTCAAATCTCGGTAGAAATATTGCAGAACAGGGAGGAGTGCAATGATGTTTGCCATAACCTGAAAGAGAAAAAGCAGAAATCATGGATACCCTATGCCACATGACTGCCATTTCTAATAACGGCAGAGCTAGGGAAATTCACAGACCAGCAAAGCTTAAAAGAATTCAGCAGTTCAAAACTTATCCTAAAAGAAAGATTGAGAATTCTACCCTGAATAGAAAAGTAGCAATATGAAATTGAAATAAGAAAAACCATTATTGGAAATGCAAGAAGAGAGTGAGTTACAAAGAAGAAAAAAGAAGTAGGCAAGGAGGACATCAAAGCCATAAGATGGGAGAGGGTAGCAGGAAATCATAGGTGATTTTAAGCACTATCTTAAGTGATTCACATATATGATCCTCTGATTGAAGAAAACGGAGTGATGCCTGGCCTTATGTGTTTGCAAAACCAACAACAAGCAAACAAAAAAACAAACAAACAAACAAACAGACAACAAAAAGGTTCGGTTGGCGGACATGTACCAAAGAAACGATGAGTATTCAAAACAAAATACTCAAATTGATGTCAAGTTTCATTCAGCACGCATCAACCCAGTATCGCAGCTTAAATGTACTCAACACACTTGTATTCAGAACACAGACGCTTGCATTAATATTCATAAATATTGATATAAAAAAGCATATCGTGACCTAAACCAAATGCCGATTTGAATAAGATTTGGTCATAGACGGTGACATAGTCTTACAATTATTCCAACAGCAAGAATGAATGCCATATTCTACCCTAAGTAGAGAAGAAACGGCATAAGCCTATAACAAAGACAAGTAGCTCTGCAAAACTGTACTAAGAGCAAACGAGACAGACAGTAAAGTGCACATTGGGATTCGTTTCTTTTCTCGGAATTTCAGCCCCCATGAAACCAATTGATCCATTTTCTGAGAGCGTGGGGGTTTCAGCAGAAAGCAACAGACGATATGAATTCTGGGTGAATGGATATTACACAAAGATGAGTTTCCTTTAGTGGGTTCTCTGTGTACTATGAGCTGTTCGAAACTATCAAGACGTGTGATCCATAAACTAAAAATGGACACACTTCCCTCCGTTTGTACTGTATATAGAGATCTGAACCAAAGGAATGAGGGAAGATAAAAGGAAAATGGCACGATAGTGGATAAAATCACATTTAACTTAGGAACCTCTCGTTAGATGCAGCCCCCCCCAACAATGACAATATTCAGTAACCATTGGGGATGTCAGTTACCGGTTGGAATCTAGGAGGAATCTTGTTGTATACAGCAAAGCTTGTTGTGGCTGGTGGATCCAAGGTAACTGGGCAGAATACTGTGGGTGGATCAGTGTGATGGAAGGGCTGCCGCCCTTTGTGGAGATTGGCTTAGGTCTTTTGTTCGGGACGCCGTGTAATTTCGAGATAATGCTGCTGCCCAAAGACGTAAGTTCACGGGTAAGTTTCCAGAAACTGAAAGGGCAGAAAGTGGAAGATATGCCTGTCTTCAGCTTACTGGTTAGGCTCCGAGGTACTTTCACATTTGCCCAGTCCTGTTGAAGTCGACATTATGGGAGAGACGAAGAGAAGCTGGCAGAAAATCTTGCTGCACGGATTGAGGAGAGATGCGAACATATTGATGAGAGTTGTTCCGCTACAATTGAGAATACCGGCATGGAGACATCTCTAGAGAATACCAGGCTTGAAAGACATTCATGAGACCTACTGAACCTCTGTGATACTGGCAGAAGCATTTGGAGTGTCAACGTGCACTTGACAAAGTCACTCAATTCTCTGCTCCAAGAACGGCTCCAAGATTCCTGACGTCTAAAACACAAGAGATGGCAGAGATGATAAAAGCGCTCATGTTCTTGGAAGAGGTCATGAGAATCCACAGGTCCCAAGGGGCATTTACAAACCATTCAGACCGAAATGCACCAAGCCCAGGTAAGCCTTTTCCCAGGTTTGGGCCTTGCTATCAAGCACTTGCTCTTCCCTCCCCTACACTCAGGCATCCATTTTAAAGGATCAGAACCTGAGCTGCAATGAAGCCAGTAGGAGAAGAGCAGGCCCCTCCTAGAATCAGAGTTCCTCCATCTTCACACTCTGTGAACAACAGTGAACTCCTTAATGGTCAAATACTCTCGCCTATAATAGTTAGGAATTGAATACATAGCTCACACAAAGAAATGATGACCTTCCCCTAGATTCAGCAAATGCTGGGTTTATGTCTTGTCTGGGGTGAAGGGAGTGTGGTAAGTGAGAGGAATCTTTGACTGAACTTGAATATGTACTAGGCCTCAGTTTTTCAAGACATTATAGGTAAATATTATGTCAGAGAGTGACCTGAACTGTAAAAGTCGTGAAAGACTTTAAAGACACAGGTTTGGTGGACCGTATTTCTCTTCAGTCAAGCATCGGGTGCACGATATATTGGGGGTGCAGACTTGGCTGTGTTAAATTGCTTTACCCAACATGATCGGATGATTAAGCGTTCTCATCACTGATAGAAGAACACCTGTTTTCAATAGCCTAGCATAGCTGCAGCAGGGTTCTCATAGCTAAAATGCCTTTATGTGCTTTTGGAATCAAGCCTAATTGTATATATTTTGTTTGGATTTTCTTGTACTTTCCTAGAGAGGAATGTTACCCCTTGAAATGCCAACATTGTCCAGAAAGTGTCATTGGGAGTATAGGGCACCACATGCCCAACGGAAACCCAGGTTCTCGGTGATTACATGGTTTCAATAGGTACTTCATGGTTCCTGTTGCTGTTGGAGGCTTCAACAATAAAGAGTTGACATGTCCCCTTCAACATTTTGGACTGCGATTTTACTTTCTATCTGTCTACATTTTGCTTAGAGCTGACATAATGTTACAAATATTGACAAGTATGACTTCTAGCTAAATTTAGTATGTTTCAAACACAAACTTCAGTTTCATATAAATCCCAAAACATGTAAATCAATTCTATTAACCTTCTTAAAAACTGCAACTGTGTTATCAACACAATGTCAAAATTGGAGTCTTCGGACAATGCCACCAACCATGGCTTTATAGAAAACAGAGCTAAACAAACATCACATTTCTGTGAATTACATCTGGAAAGTGTTGATTTATCGATGCCCAGTTGGCAGAGAACCAGTGCAACCTGCGCTCACTCCCTCCCATGTACACAGCAATGTAAACTTCCACTCACCCAGCCCTTGGCACAGGACAATTTCCGAAGAGTGGTCTGTTACTTCCACAGATAGGCTGAGGCCTCAGAAAATCTGGAAGCAGGAGAAGGCAAAGTAGAGAATGGAAATCTGTGCAGGATCTGACCTCTGCAGATGAAGCAGCAAAGGTGAAACTCTGCTTTACTTGGACGCACACTCTCAAGCGGACAGCACACATGGGACTGTAGGTAATGCGCTGAGTGTTAGAAGAGTGCACAGCAGATGCTTGGATGACATAACTCATAGAAATCAGCACAAAATATCCCCACAATGGATTCTGAGACCAAGATCCGATCTGCCAAATTTGAGCTAGCAGAGGCAGCGGAAAATGAGCTATAGATAATGGCACACGCTGAGCCTCAGGGATCTGGAGTGCGTTGTGTGTTGCGGTGGGTTCCATCAAGAGAGCAAACCGAACTGTTACCCCAGTAAGTATGCAAACATATTGGCATGTGAGTTTGAGATTTTCGATATGTGCCATGGTCACATCCACTGCATCTTGCAGGCCCAGGATCAATTTGGCATTTTGCCAATACAGCACGTGTGGGGCTCAAGTAGAGAAGCCGTGAATCTCGTCTGAGGGATTCATTGGACCTTGTGTTTGAAATCTTTTTTCAAACATTTAGGATCTACTACAGTCATAACCTGGACAGGGATTATGGATTGGTTTGAGGAAGAGAATTCGGTAGAGCTCTGTGGTTGCATTTGTGCCCCCATGACCCAAGGATGAGGGATGAAGGAAGAGTGGTCAAAGTCCACATCGTGAGAAGTTGAAGCATTTCCTTCAGCATTATCTCCTAAATGCAGATGCTACATTTTGGATGGCACTGACATGGTACTGCACAAAGGACAAAAAGATCGGTCTGTGGGATCATTCCAGCAGGCCCAGATATATGACATCCATACATATGTTTCCCCTGGAGTTTCTGTAGACAGAGAAGCTCTGGGAAGAAGTGGCAACATTGGGACATTCCCATGGCAACACAAAGCACAAGCGCACTCTCAGTTTGCTGTTTTGGAAAGACTCCAATATGACGTACAGCAGAATGCCGAGCTGAAAACTTTAAGCTTCATTTCCAGAAGAGGAAGAGTACTCTGCACTTTCAGAATTGTGAGGTAAGTGCAATAAAACGAAGTTTTAATTATTGAAATAATATGGTGTGCTCATCACAACAAAGGCAACACCAGCAATTAGAGATATACCAGACAACACACACAGGAACAGGACATGGCATCAATGCCTAGGAAAAATTGTCCTCAAAGAAGTATCATGGAACTTTGTACACCAAATGGTCTAAAATTTTCACTTAACAAAGCCCTATAAATCTATATTAGATACCTGATATTACTTGACCAGTAGAGATAAAGAAGTATAGTAAAAGAAACAGGAAGTACCATTTTCATTTCCAAAGAGTTTGAAGGCCCAAAAAATAAGCTTTCAAACATCTAGACTGCAAAACGCTACCAGAGCAAGTAGTGAAAACTCAGGTGAAGAAAACATGAAGTACGACAGTGTCTCAGAATCACAAAAAGCAGTATACCATGAAAGGGGAAGAAAAACTCTAAAAACGAGCCAAATAATATCAGAAAACCCAAGGATGAGACAATACCAGGACTAAAGTCAGTAAAAAAGCAGACTTGATAAAGCAGACGGGCTCATGAAAGACTCTAAAGACAGGGGAACAGAAATCCATCAATCAGAAGAAGACATAGGAAAAGAAGTGCAAACCAATGCAAACGTTGCTGTTGAAGCCTGGGGTAAGACAAAGCATGAAAGAGTATGATTCGTAAGAGTCCCAGATGGTAAAGCAAGATTAACTAATAAAGCCTGAAAAGATAATTGTAGTAAAGTCAGACTGAAACTTGCTGAAAGACAAGAAAGAATCATCTATACGATTTCAGGAACTACACAGCGTCCAAAGGAGGTGGAATCCCAATAGACCTACTTGAAGCTGTATAATTCTAAACAACAAAGTTCATGATCACCCCAGTGATTTAAAATGCATCTACAGGAAAGCAATTTAGTCACAACAGAAACTCCTGGGGGGGTCAGCTCAAATCTCGGTAGAAATATTGCAGAACAGGGAGGAGTGCAATGATGTTTGCCATAACCTGAAAGAGAAAAAGCAGAAATCATGGATACCCTATGCCACATGACTGCCATTTCTAATAACGGCAGAGCTAGGGAAATTCACAGACCAGCAAAGCTTAAAAGAATTCAGCAGTTCAAAACTTATCCTAAAAGAAAGATTGAGAATTCTACCCTGAATAGAAAAGTAGCAATATGAAATTGAAATAAGAAAAACCATTATTGGAAATGCAAGAAGAGAGTGAGTTACAAAGAAGAAAAAAGAAGTAGGCAAGGAGGACATCAAAGCCATAAGATGGGAGAGGGTAGCAGGAAATCATAGGTGATTTTAAGCACTATCTTAAGTGATTCACATATATGATCCTCTGATTGAAGAAAACGGAGTGATGCCTGGCCTTATGTGTTTGCAAAACCAACAACAAGCAAACAAAAAAACAAACAAACAAACAAACAGACAACAAAAAGGTTCGGTTGGCGGACATGTACCAAAGAAACGATGAGTATTCAAAACAAAATACTCAAATTGATGTCAAGTTTCATTCAGCACGCATCAACCCAGTATCGCAGCTTAAATGTACTCAACACACTTGTATTCAGAACACAGACGCTTGCATTAATATTCATAAATATTGATATAAAAAAGCATATCGTGACCTAAACCAAATGCCGATTTGAATAAGATTTGGTCATAGACGGTGACATAGTCTTACAATTATTCCAACAGCAAGAATGAATGCCATATTCTACCCTAAGTAGAGAAGAAACGGCATAAGCCTATAACAAAGACAAGTAGCTCTGCAAAACTGTACTAAGAGCAAACGAGACAGACAGTAAAGTGCACATTGGGATTCGTTTCTTTTCTCGGAATTTCAGCCCCCATGAAACCAATTGATCCATTTTCTGAGAGCGTGGGGGTTTCAGCAGAAAGCAACAGACGATATGAATTCTGGGTGAATGGATATTACACAAAGATGAGTTTCCTTTAGTGGGTTCTCTGTGTACTATGAGCTGTTCGAAACTATCAAGACGTGTGATCCATAAACTAAAAATGGACACACTTCCCTCCGTTTGTACTGTATATAGAGATCTGAACCAAAGGAATGAGGGAAGATAAAAGGAAAATGGCACGATAGTGGATAAAATCACATTTAACTTAGGAACCTCTCGTTAGATGCAGCCCCCCCCAACAATGACAATATTCAGTAACCATTGGGGATGTCAGTTACCGGTTGGAATCTAGGAGGAATCTTGTTGTATACAGCAAAGCTTGTTGTGGCTGGTGGATCCAAGGTAACTGGGCAGAATACTGTGGGTGGATCAGTGTGATGGAAGGGCTGCCGCCCTTTGTGGAGATTGGCTTAGGTCTTTTGTTCGGGACGCCGTGTAATTTCGAGATAATGCTGCTGCCCAAAGACGTAAGTTCACGGGTAAGTTTCCAGAAACTGAAAGGGCAGAAAGTGGAAGATATGCCTGTCTTCAGCTTACTGGTTAGGCTCCGAGGTACTTTCACATTTGCCCAGTCCTGTTGAAGTCGACATTATGGGAGAGACGAAGAGAAGCTGGCAGAAAATCTTGCTGCACGGATTGAGGAGAGATGCGAACATATTGATGAGAGTTGTTCCGCTACAATTGAGAATACCGGCATGGAGACATCTCTAGAGAATACCAGGCTTGAAAGACATTCATGAGACCTACTGAACCTCTGTGATACTGGCAGAAGCATTTGGAGTGTCAACGTGCACTTGACAAAGTCACTCAATTCTCTGCTCCAAGAACGGCTCCAAGATTCCTGACGTCTAAAACACAAGAGATGGCAGAGATGATAAAAGCGCTCATGTTCTTGGAAGAGGTCATGAGAATCCACAGGTCCCAAGGGGCATTTACAAACCATTCAGACCGAAATGCACCAAGCCCAGGTAAGCCTTTTCCCAGGTTTGGGCCTTGCTATCAAGCACTTGCTCTTCCCTCCCCTACACTCAGGCATCCATTTTAAAGGATCAGAACCTGAGCTGCAATGAAGCCAGTAGGAGAAGAGCAGGCCCCTCCTAGAATCAGAGTTCCTCCATCTTCACACTCTGTGAACAACAGTGAACTCCTTAATGGTCAAATACTCTCGCCTATAATAGTTAGGAATTGAATACATAGCTCACACAAAGAAATGATGACCTTCCCCTAGATTCAGCAAATGCTGGGTTTATGTCTTGTCTGGGGTGAAGGGAGTGTGGTAAGTGAGAGGAATCTTTGACTGAACTTGAATATGTACTAGGCCTCAGTTTTTCAAGACATTATAGGTAAATATTATGTCAGAGAGTGACCTGAACTGTAAAAGTCGTGAAAGACTTTAAAGACACAGGTTTGGTGGACCGTATTTCTCTTCAGTCAAGCATCGGGTGCACGATATATTGGGGGTGCAGACTTGGCTGTGTTAAATTGCTTTACCCAACATGATCGGATGATTAAGCGTTCTCATCACTGATAGAAGAACACCTGTTTTCAATAGCCTAGCATAGCTGCAGCAGGGTTCTCATAGCTAAAATGCCTTTATGTGCTTTTGGAATCAAGCCTAATTGTATATATTTTGTTTGGATTTTCTTGTACTTTCCTAGAGAGGAATGTTACCCCTTGAAATGCCAACATTGTCCAGAAAGTGTCATTGGGAGTATAGGGCACCACATGCCCAACGGAAACCCAGGTTCTCGGTGATTACATGGTTTCAATAGGTACTTCATGGTTCCTGTTGCTGTTGGAGGCTTCAACAATAAAGAGTTGACATGTCCCCTTCAACATTTTGGACTGCGATTTTACTTTCTATCTGTCTACATTTTGCTTAGAGCTGACATAATGTTACAAATATTGACAAGTATGACTTCTAGCTAAATTTAGTATGTTTCAAACACAAACTTCAGTTTCATATAAATCCCAAAACATGTAAATCAATTCTATTAACCTTCTTAAAAACTGCAACTGTGTTATCAACACAATGTCAAAATTGGAGTCTTCGGACAATGCCACCAACCATGGCTTTATAGAAAACAGAGCTAAACAAACATCACATTTCTGTGAATTACATCTGGAAAGTGTTGATTTATCGATGCCCAGTTGGCAGAGAACCAGTGCAACCTGCGCTCACTCCCTCCCATGTACACAGCAATGTAAACTTCCACTCACCCAGCCCTTGGCACAGGACAATTTTCGAAGAGTGGTCTGTTACTTCCACAGATAGGCTGAGGCCTCAGAAAATCTGGAAGCAGGAGAAGGCAAAGTAGAGAATGGAAATCTGTGCAGGATCTGACCTCTGCAGATGAAGCAGCAAAGGTGAAACTCTGCTTTACTTGGACGCACACTCTCAAGCGGACAGCACACATGGGACTGTAGGTAATGCGCTGAGTGTTAGAAGAGTGCACAGCAGATGCTTGGCTGACATAACTCATAGAAATCTGCACAAAATATCCCCACAATAGATTCTGAGACCAAGATCCGATCTGCCAAATTTGAGCTAGCAGAGGCAGCGGAAAATGAGCTATAGAGCTACAGATAATGGCACACGCTGAGTCTCAGGGAACTGGAGTGTGTTGTTGGTTGTGGTGGTTTCTATCAAGAGAGCAAACCGACCTGTTACCCCAGTAAGAAAGCAACCAAATTGGCGTGTGTGGTTGAGTTTTTCGATATGTGCCATGGCCACATCCACTTCATCTTGCAGGCCCAGAATCAATTTGACATTTTGACAATAAAGCACGTGTGGGTCTCAACTAGAGAAGCCGTGCATCTGGTCTGAGGGATTCAGTGGCCCTTGGGTTTGAAATCAGTATTAAAAGCTTTAGGATCTGCTACAGTCTTAACCTCGACAGGGATTATGGATTGGTTTGAGGAAGAGAATTCGGTACAGCTCTGTGGTTGCATTCGTGCCCCCATGACCCAAGGATGAGGGATGAAGGAAGAGTGGTCAAAGTCCACAACGTGAGAAGTTGAAGCATTTCCTTCAGCATTATCTCCCAAATGCAGATGCTACATTTTGGATGGCACTGACATGGTACTGCCCAGAGGACACAAAGATCGGTCTGTGGGATCATTCCAGCAGGCCCTGATGTATGACATCCATACATATGTTTCCACTGGTGTTTCTGTAGACAGAGAAGCTCTGGGAAGAAGTGGCAACATTGGGACATTCCCATGGCAACACAAAGCACAAGCGCACTCTCAGTTTGCTGTTTTGGAAAGACTCCAATATGACGTACAGCAGAATGCCGAGCTGAAAACCTTTAAGCTTCATTTCCAGAAGAGGAAGTGTACTCTGCACTTTCAGAATTGTGAGGTAAGTGCAATAAAACGAAGTTTTACTAATTGAAATAATATGGTGTGCTCATCACAACAAAGGCAACACCAGCAATTTGAGATATACCAGACAACACACACAGGAACAGGACATGGCATCAAAGCCTAGGAAAAATTGTCCTCACAGAAGTATCATGGAACTTTGTACACCCATTGGTCTAAAATTTTCACTTAACAAAGCCCTATAAATCTATATTAGATACCTGATATTACTTGACCAGTAGAGATAAAGAAGTATAGTAAAAGAAACAGGAAGTACCATTTTCATTTCCAAAGAGTTTGAAGGCCCAAAAAATAAGCTTTCAAACATCTAGACTGCAAAATGCTACCAGAGCAAGTAGTGAAAACTCAGGTTAGGAAAACATGAAGTACAACAGTGTCTCAGAATCACAAAAGGCATTATACCAGGAAAGGGGAAGAGAAACTCTAAAAACGAGCCAAATAATATCAGAAAACCCAAGGATGAGACAATACCAGGACTAAAGTCAGTAAAAAAGCAGACTTGATAAAGCAGACGGACTCATGAAAGACTCTAAAGACAGGGGAACAGAAATCCCTCGATCAGAAGAAGACATAGGAAAAGAAGTGCAAACCAATGCAAACGTTGCTGTTGAAGCCTGGGTTAAGACAAAGCATGAAAGAGTATGATTCGTAAGAGTCCCAGATGGAAAAGCAAGATTAACAAAAAAAAGCCTGAAAAGATAATTTTAGTAAAGTCAGACTGAAACTTGCTGAAAGACAAGAAAGAATAATCTATACGATTTCAGGAACTACACAGCGTCCAAAGGAGGTGGAATCCCAATAGACCTACTTGAAGCTGTATAATTCTAAACAACAAAGTTCATGATCACCCCAGTGATTTAAAATGCATCTAGAGGAAAGCAATTTATTCACAACAGAAACTCCTGGGGGGGTCAGCACAAATCTCGGCAGAAATATTGCAGAACAGGGAGGAGTGCAAGGATATTGGCCATAACCTGAAAGAGAAAAAGCTGAAACCATGGATAGCCTATGCCACATGACTGCCATTTCTAATAACGGCAGAGCTAGGGAAATTCACAGACCAGCAAAGCTTAAAGGAATTCAGCAGTTCAAAACTTATCCTAAAAGAAAGATTGAGAATTCTACCCTAAATAGAAAAGTGGCAAGATGAAATTGAAAAAAGAAAAACCATTATTGGAAAAGCAAGAAGAGCGTGAGTTACAAACAAGAAACAAGAAGAAGGCAAGGAGGACATCACAGCCATATGATGGGAGAGGATAGCACGAAATCATAGGTGATTTTAAGCACTATCTTAAGTGATTCACATATATGATCCTCTGACTGAAGCAAACGGAGTGATGCCTGGCCTTATGTGTTTGCAAAACCAACAACAAGCAAACAAACCAACAATCAGACAAACAAACAGACACCAAAAGGGTACGGTTGGCTGACATATACCAAAGAAATCATGAGTATTCAAAACAAAATACTCAAATAGATGTCAAGTTTCATTCAGCACGCATCGACCCAGTATCGCAGCTTAAATGTACTCAACACACTTGTATTCAGAACACAGACGCTTGCATTAATATTCATAAATATTGATTCAAAAGTGCATATCGTGACCTAACACAAATGCCGATTTTGTATAAGATTTGTTCATAGTCCGTGATATAGACTTACAATTCTTCCAACAGCTAGAATGAATGCCATATTCTACCCTAAGTAGAGAAAAAACGGCATAAGCCTATAACAAAGACAAGTAGATCTGCAAAACTGTACTAAGAGCAAACGAGACAGACAGTAAAGTGCACATTGGGATTCGTTTCTTTTCTCGGAATTTCAGACCCCATGAAACAAATGGATACATTTCCTGAGAGCGTGGGTGTTTCAGCAGAAAGCAACAGACGGATATGCATTCTGGGTGAATGGATATTACACAAACATGAGTTTCCTTTAGTGGGGTCTTTGTGTACTGTGAGCTGTTCGAAAGTTTCAAGACGTGTGAAACCATAAACTAAAAATGGACACACTTCCTTCCGTTTGTACTGTATATAGGGATCTGAACCATAGGAAAGAGGGAAGATAAAAGGACAATGGCACGCTAGTGGATAGAATCACATTTAACTTAGGAACCTCTCGTTTGATGCAGCCCCTCCCCCAACACTGACAATATTCAGTAACCATTGGGGATGGCAGTTACTGGTTGGATTCTAGGAGGAATCTTGTTGTATACAGCGATGCTTGTTGTGGCTGGTGGATCCAAGGTAACTGGGCAGAATTCTGTGAGTGGATCAGTGTGATGGAGGGGCTGCCGCCCTTTGTGGAGTTTGGCTTATGTCTTTTGTTCGGGACGCTGTGTAATTTGGAGATAATGCTGCTGCCAAAAGACCTAAGTTCACGGGTAAGTTTCCAGAACCTGAAAGGGCAGACAGTGGAAGATCTGCCTGTCATCATCTTACTGGTGAGGCTCCGAGGTACTTTCAGACTTGCCCAGTCCTGTTGAAGTCGACTATATGGGAGAGACGAAGAGAAGCTGGCAGAAAAGCTGGCTGCACGGATTGAGGAGAGATGCGAACATATTGATGAGAGTTGTTCCGCTACAATGGAGAATACCGGCTTGGAGACATCTCTAGAGAATACCAGGCTCGAAAGACATTCATGAGACCTACTGAACCTCTGTGATACTGGCAGAAGCATTTGGAGTGTCAACGTGCACTTGACAAAGTCACTCAATTCTCTGCTCCAAGAACGGCTCCAAGATTCCTGACGTCTAAAACACAAGAGATGGCAGAGATGATAAAAGCGCTCATGTTCTTGGAAGAGGTCATGAGAATCCACAGGTCCCAAGGGGCATTTACAAACCATTCAGACCGAAATGCACCAAGCCCAGGTAAGCCTTTTCCCAGGTTTGGGCCTTGCTATCAAGCACTTGCTCTTCCCTCCCCTACACTCAGGCATCCATTTTAAAGGATCAGAACCTGAGCTGCAATGAAGCCAGTAGGAGAAGAGCAGGCCCCTCCTAGAATCAGAGTTCCTCCATCTTCACACTCTGTGAACAACAGTGAACTCCTTAAAGGTCAAATACTCTCGCCTAAAATAGTTAGGAATTGAATACATAGCTCACACAAAGAAATGATGACCTTCCCCTAGATTCAGCAAATGCTGGGTTTATTTCTTGTCTGGGGTGAAGGGAGTGTGGTAAGTGAGAGGAATCTTTGACTGAACTTGAATATGTACTAGGCCTCAGTTTTTCAAGACATTATAGGTAAATATTATGTCAGAGAGTGACCTGAACTGTAAAAGTCGTGAAAGACTTTAAAGACACAGGTTTGGTGGACCGTATTTCTCTTCAGTCAAGCATCGGGTGCACGATATATTGGGGGTGCAGACTTGGCTGTGTTAAATTGCTTTACCCAACATGATCGGATGATTAAGCGTTCTCATCACTGATAGAAGAACACCTGTTTTCAATAGCCTAGCATAGCTGCAGCAGGGTTCTCATAGCTAAAATGCCTTTATGTGCTTTTGGAATCAAGCCTAATTGTATATATTTTGTTTGGATTTTCTTGTACTTTCCTAGAGAGGAATGTTACCCCTTGAAATGCCAACATTGTCCAGAAAGTGTCATTGGGAGTATAGGGCACCACATGCCCAACGGAAACCCAGGTTCTCGGTGATTACATGGTTTCAATAGGTACTTCATGGTTCCTGTTGCTGTTGGAGGCTTCAACAATAAAGAGTTGACATGTCCCCTTCAACATTTTGGACTGCGATTTTACTTTCTATCTGTCTACATTTTGCTTAGAGCTGACATAATGTTACAAATATTGACAAGTATGACTTCTAGGTAAATTTAGTATGTTTCAAACACAAACTTCAGTTTCATATAAACCCCAAAACATGTAAATCAATTCTATTAACCTTCTTAAAAACTGCAACTGTGTTATCAACACAATGTCAAAATTGGAGTCTTCGGACAATGCCACCAACCATGGCTTTATAGAAAACAGAGCTAAACAAACATCACATTTCTGTGAATTACATCTGGAAAGTGTTGATTTATCGATGCCCAGTTGGCAGAGAACCAGTGCAACCTGCGCTCATTCCCTCCCATGTACACAGCAATGTAAACTTCCACTCACCCAGCCCTTGGCACAGGACAATTTCCGAAGAGTGGTGTGTTACTTCCATAGATAGGCTGAGGCCTCAGAAAATCTGGAAGCAGGAGAAGGCAAAGTAGAGAATGGAAATCTGTGCAGGATCTGACCTCTGCAGATGAAGCAGCAAAGGTGAAACTCTGCTTTACTTGGACGCACACTCTCAAGCGTACAGCACACATGGGACTGTAGGTAATGCGCTGAGTGTTAGAAGAGTGCACAGCAGATGCTTGGCTGACATAACTCATAGAAATCTGCACAAAATATCCCCACAATAGATTCTGAGACCAAGATCCGATCTGCCAAATTTGAGCTAGCAGAGGCAGCGGAAAATGAGCTATAGAGCTACAGATAATGGCACACGCTGAGTCTCAGGGAACTGGAGTGTGTTGTGGGTTGTGGTGGGTTCTATCAAGAGAGCAAACCGACCTGTTACCCCAGTAAGAAAGCAACCAAATTGGCGTGTGTGGTTGAGTTTTTCGATATGTGCCATGGCCACATCCACTTCATCTTGCAGGCCCAGGATCAATTTGACATTTTGACAATAAAGCACGTGTGGGTCTCAACTAGAGAAGCCGTGCATCTGGTCTGAGGGATTCAGTGGCCCTTGGGTTTGAAATCAGTATTAAAAGCTTTAGGATCTGCTACAGTCTTAACCTCGACAGGGATTATGGATTGGTTTGAGGAAGAGAATTCGGTACAGCTCTGTGGTTGCATTCGTGCCCCCATGACCCAAGGATGAGGGATGAAGGAAGAGTGGTCAAAGTCCACAACGTGAGAAGTTGAAGCATTTCCTTCAGCATTATCTCCCAAATGCAGATGCTACATTTTGGATGGCACTGACATGGTACTGCCCAGAGGACACAAAGATCGGTCTGTGGGATCATTCCAGCAGGCCCTGATGTATGACATCCATACATATGTTTCCACTGGTGTTTCTGTAGACAGAGAAGCTCTGGGAAGAAGTGGCAACATTGGGACATTCCCATGGCAACACAAAGCACAAGCGCACTCTCAGTTTGCTGTTTTGGAAAGACTCCAATATGACGTACAGCAGAATGCCGAGCTGAAAACCTTTAAGCTTCATTTCCAGAAGAGGAAGTGTACTCTGCACTTTCAGAATTGTGAGGTAAGTGCAATAAAACGAAGTTTTACTAATTGAAATAATATGGTGTGCTCATCACAACAAAGGCAACACCAGCAATTTGAGATATACCAGACAACACACACAGGAACAGGACATGGCATCAAAGCCTAGGAAAAATTGTCCTCACAGAAGTATCATGGAACTTTGTACACCCATTGGTCTAAAATTTTCACTTAACAAAGCCCTATAAATCTATATTAGATACCTGATATTACTTGACCAGTAGAGATAAAGAAGTATAGTAAAAGAAACAGGAAGTACCATTTTCAGTTCCAAAGAGTTTGAAGGCCCAAAAAATAAGCTTTCAAACATCTAGACTGCAAAATGCTACCAGAGCAAGTAGTGAAAACTCAGGTGAGGAAAACATGAAGTACAACAGTGTCTCAGAATCACAAAAGGCAGTATACCAGGAAAGGGGAAGAGAAACTCTAAAAACGAGCCAAATAATATCAGAAAACCCAAGGATGTGACAATACCAGGACTAAAGTCAGTAAAAAAGCAGACTTGATAAAGCAGACGGACTCATGAAAGACTCTAAAGACAGGGGAACAGAAATCCCTCGATCAGAAGAAGACATAGAAAAAGAAGTGCAAACCAATGCAAACGTTGCTGTTGAAGCCTGGGTTAAGACAAAGCATGAAAGACTATGATTCGTAAGAGTCCCAGATGGAAAAGCAAGAATAACAAAAAAAAGCCTGAAAAGATAATTGTAGTAAAGTCAGACTGAAACTTGCTGAAAGACAAGAAAGAATCATCTATACGATTTCAGGAACTACACAGCGTCCAAAGGAGGTGGAATCCCAATAGACCTACTTGAAGCTGTATAATTCTAAACAACAAAGTTCATGATCACCCCATTGATTTAAAATGCATCTAGAGGAAAGCGATTTAGTCACAACAGAAACTCCTGTGGGGGTCAGCACAAATCTCGGCAGAAATATTGCAGAACAGGGAGGAGTGCAAGGATATTGGCCATAACCTGAAAGAGAAAAAGCTGAAACCATGGATAGCCTATGCCACATGACTGCCATTTCTAATAACGGCAGAGCTAGGGAAATTCACAGACCAGCAAAGCTTAAAGGAATTCAGCAGTTCAAAACTTATCCTAAAAGAAAGATTGAGAATTCTACCCTAAATAGAAAAGTGGCAAGATGAAATTGCAAAAAGAAAAACCATTATTGGAAAAGCAAGAAGAGCATGAGTTACAAACAAGAAACTAGAAGAAGGCAAGGAGGACATCACAGCCATATGATTGGAGAGGATAGCACGAAATCATAGGTGATTTTAAGCACTATCTTAAGTGATTCACATATATGATCCTCTGACTGAAGCAAACGGAGTGATGCCTGGCCTTATGTGTTTGCAAAACCAACAACAAGCAAACAAACCAACAATCAGACAAACAAACAGACACCAAAAGGGTACGGTTGGCTGACATATACCAAAGAAATCATGAGTATTCAAAACAAAATACTCAAATAGATGTCAAGTTTCATTCAGCACGCATCGACCCAGTATCGCAGCTTAAATGTACTCAACACACTTGTATTCAGAACACAGACGCTTGCATTAATATTCATAAATATTGATGCAAAAGTGCATATCGTGACCTAACACAAATGCCGATTTTGTATAAGATTTGTTCATAGTCCGTGATATAGACTTACAATTCTTCCAACAGCTAGAATGAATGCCATAATCTACCCTAAGTAGAGAAGAAACGGCATAAGCCTATAACAAAGACAAGTAGCTCTGCAAAACTGTACTAAGAGCAAACGAGACAGACAGTAAAGTGCACATTGGGATTCGTTTCTTTTCTCGGAATTTTAGACCCCATGAAAAAAATGGATACATTTCCTGAGAGCGTGGGTGTTTCAGCAGAAAGCAACAGACGGATATGCATTCTGGGTGAATGGATATTACACAAACATGAGTTTCCTTTAGTGGGGTCTTTGTGTACTGTGAGCTGTTCGAAAGTTTCAAGACGTGTGAAACCATAAACTAAAAATGGACACACTTCCTTCCGTTTGTACTGTATATAGGGATCTGAACCATAGGAAAGAGGGAAGATAAAAGGACAATGGCACGCTAGTGGATAGAATCACATTTAACTTAGGAACCTCTCGTTTGATGCAGCCCCTCCCCCAACACTGACAATATTCAGTAACCATTGGGGATGGCAGTTACTGGTTGGATTCTAGGAGGAATCTTGTTGTATACAGCGATGCTTGTTGTGGCTGGTGGATCCAAGGTAACTGGGCAGAATTCTGTGAGTGGATCAGTGTGATGGAGGGGCTGCCGCCCTTTGTGGAGTTTGGCTTAGGTCTTTTGTTCGGGACGCTGTGTAATTTGGAGATAATGCTGCTGCCAAAAGACCTAAGTTCACGGGTAAGTTTCCAGAACCTCAAAGGGCAGACAGTGGAAGATCTGCCTGTCATCATCTTACTGGTGAGGCTCCGAGGTACTTTCAGACTTGCCCAGTCCTGTTGAAGTCGACTTTATGGGAGAGACGAAGAGAAGCTGGCAGAAAAGCTGGCTGCACGGATTGAGGAGAGATGCGAACATATTGATGAGAGTTGTTCCGCTACAATGGAGAATACCGGCTTGGAGACATCTCTAGAGAATACCAGGCTTGAAAGACATTCATGAGACCTACTGAACCTCTGTGATACTGGCAGAAGCATTTGGAGTGTCAACGTGCACTTGACAAAGTCACTCAATTCTCTGCCCCAAGAACGGCTCCAAGATTCCTGACGTCTAAAACACAAGAGTTGGCAGAGATGATAAAAGCGCTCATGTTCTTCGAAGAGGTCATGAGAATCCACAGGTCCCAAGGGGCATTTACAAACCATTCAGACCGAAATGCACCAAGCCCAGGTAAGCCTTTTCCCAGGTTTGGGCCTTGCTATCAAGCACTTGCTCTTCCCTCCCCTACACTCAGGCATCCATTTTAAAGATCAGAACCTGAGCTGCAATGAAGCCAGTAGGAGAAGAGCAGGCCCCTCCTAGAATCAGAGTTCCTCCATCTTCACACTCTGTGAACAACAGTGAACTCCTTAAAGGTCAAATACTCTCGCCTAAAATAGTTAGGAATTGAATACTTAGCTCACACAAAGAAATGATGACCTTCCCCTTGATTCAGCAAATGCTGGGTTTATGTCTTGTCTGGGGTGAAGGGAGTGTGGTAAGTGAGAGGAATCTTTGACTGAACTTGAATATGTACTAGGCCTCAGTTTTTCAAGACATTATAGGTAAATATTATGTCAGAGAGTGACCTGAACTGTAAAAGTCGTGAAAGACTTTAAAGACACAGGTTTGGTGGACCGTATTTCTCTTCAGTCAAGCATCGGGTGCACGATATATTGGGGGTGCAGACTTGGCTGTGTTAAATTGCTTTACCCAACATGATCGGATGATTAAGCGTTCTCATCACTGATAGAAGAACACCTGCTTTTCAATAGCCTAGCATAGCTGCAGCAGGGTTCTCATAGCTAAAATGCCTTTATGTGCTTTTGGAATCAAGCCTAATTGTATATATTTTGTTTGGATTTTCTTGTACTTTCCTAGAGAGGAATGTTACCCCTTGAAATGCCAACATTGTCCAGAAAGTGTCATTGGGAGTATAGGGCACCACATGCCCAACGGAAACCCAGGTTCTCGGTGATTACATGGTTTCAATAGGTACTTCATGGTTCCTGTTGCTGTTGGAGGCTTCAACAATAAAGAGTTGACATGTCCCCTTCAACATTTTGGACTGCGATTTTACTTTCTATCTGTCTACATTTTGCTTAGAGCTGACATAATGTTACAAATATTGACAAGTATGACTTCTAGGTAAATTTAGTATGTTTCAAACACAAACTTCAGTTTCATATAAACCCCAAAACATGTAAATCAATTCTATTAACCTTCTTAAAAACTGCAACTGTGTTATCAACACAATGTCAAAATTGGAGTCTTCGGACAATGCCACCAACCATGGCTTTATAGAAAACAGAGCTAAACAAACATCACATTTCTGTGAATTACATCTGGAAAGTGTTGATTTATCGATGCCCAGTTGGCAGAGAACCAGTGCAACCTGCGCTCATTCCCTCCCATGTACACAGCAATGTAAACTTCCACTCACCCAGCCCTTGGCACAGGACAATTTACGAAGAGTGGTCTGTTACTTCCACAGATAGGCTGAGGCCTCAGAAAATCTGGAAGCAGGAGAAGGCAAAGTAGAGAATGGAAATCTGTGCAGGATCTGACCTCTGCAGATGAAGCAGCAAAGGTGAAACTCTGCTTTACTTGGACGCACACTCTCAAGCGGACAGCACACATGGGACTGTAGGTAATGCGCTGAGTGTTAGAAGAGTGCACAGCAGATGCTTGGCTGACATAACTCATAGAAATCTGCACAAAATATCCCCACAATAGATTCTGAGACCAAGATCCGATCTGCCAAATTTGAGCTAGCAGAGGCAGCGGAAAATGAGCTATAGAGCTACAGATAATGGCACACGCTGAGTCTCAGGGAACTGGAGTGTGTTGTGGGTTGTGGTGGGTTCTATCAAGAGAGCAAACCGACCTGTTACCCCAGTAAGAAAGCAACAAAATTGGCGTGTGTGGTTGAGTTTTTCGATATGTGCCATGGCCACATCCACTTCATCTTGCAGGCCCAGGATCAATTTGACATTTTGACAATAAAGCACGTGTGGGTCTCAACTAGAGAAGCCGTGCATCTGGTCTGAGGGATTCAGTGGCCCTTGGGTTTGAAATCAGTATTAAAAGCTTTAGGATCTGCTACAGTCTTAACCTCGACAGGGATTATGGATTGGTTTGAGGAAGAGAATTCGGTACAGCTCTGTGGTTGCATTTGTGCCCCCATGATCCAAGGATGAGGGATGAAGGAAGAGTGGTCAAAGTCCACAACGTGAGAAGTTGAAGCATTTCCTTCAGCATTATCTCCCAAATGCAGATGCTACATTTTGGATGGCACTGACATGGTACTGCCCAGAGGACACAAAGATCGGTCTGTGGGATCATTCCAGCAGGCCCTGATGTATGACATCCATACATATGTTTCCACTGGTGTTTCTGTAGACAGAGAAGCTCTGGGAAGAAGTGGCAACATTGGGACATTCCCATGGCAACACAAAGCACAAGCGCACTCTCAGTTTGCTGTTTTGGAAAGACTCCAATATGACGTACAGCAGAATGCCGAGCTGAAAACCTTTAAGCTTCATTTCCAGAAGAGGAAGTGTACTCTGCACTTTCAGAATTGTGAGGTAAGTGCAATAAAACGAAGTTTTACTAATTGAAATAATATGGTGTGCTCATCACAACAAAGGCAACACCAGCAATTTGAGATATACCAGACAACACACACAGGAACAGGACATGGCATCAAAGCCTAGGAAAAATTGTCCTCACAGAAGTATCATGGAACTTTGTACACCCATTGGTCTAAAATTTTCACTTAACAAAGCCCTATAAATCTATATTAGATACCTGATATTACTTGACCAGTAGAGATAAAGAAGTATAGTAAAAGAAACAGGAAGTACCATTTTCAGTTCCAAAGAGTTTGAAGGCCCAAAAAATAAGCTTTCAAACATCTAGACTGCAAAATGCTACCAGAGCAAGTAGTGAAAACTCAGGTGAGGAAAACATGAAGTACAACAGTGTCTCAGAATCACAAAAGGCAGTATACCAGGAAAGGGGAAGAGAAACTCTAAAAACGAGCCAAATAATATCAGAAAACCCAAGGATGAGACAATACCAGGACTAAAGTCAGTAAAAAAGCAGACTTGATAAAGCAGACGGACTCATGAAAGACTCTAAAGACAGGGGAACAGAAATCCCTCGATCAGAAGAAGACATAGAAAAAGAAGTGCAAACCAATGCAAACGTTGCTGTTGAAGCCTGGGTTAAGACAAATCATGAAAGACTATGATTCGTAAGAGTCCCAGATGGAAAAGCAAGATTAACAAAAAAAAGCCTGAAAAGATAATTGTAGTAAAGTCAGACTGAAACTTGCTGAAAGACAAGAAAGAATCATCTATACGATTTCAGGAACTACACAGTGTCCAAAGGAGGTGGAATCCCAATAGACCTACTTGAAGCTGTATAATTCTAAACAACAAAGTTCATGATCACCCCAGTGATTTAAAATGCATCTAGAGGAAAGCAATTTAGTCACAACAGAAACTCCTGCGGGGGTCAGCACAAATCTCGGCAGAAATATTGCAGAACAGGGAGGAGTGCAAGGATATTGGCCATAACCTGAAAGAGAAAAAGCTGAAAACATGGATAGCCTATGCCACATGACTGCCATTTCTAATAACGGCAGAGCTAGGGAAATTCACAGACCAGCAAAACTTAAAGGAATTCAGCAGTTCAAAACTTATCCTAAAAGAAAGATTGAGAATTCTACCCTAAATAGAAAAGTGGCAAGATGAAATTGAAAAAAGAAAAACCATTATTGGAAAAGCAAGAAGAGCATGAGTTACAAACAAGAAACAAGAAGAAGGCAAGGAGGACATCACAGCCATATGATGGGAGAGGATAGCACGAAATCATAGGTGATTTTAAGCACTATCTTAAGTGATTCACATATATGATCCTCTGATTGAAGCAAACGGAGTGATGCCTGGACTAATGTGTTTGCAAAACCAACAACAAGCAAACAAACCAACAATCAGACAAACAAACAGACACCAAAAGGGTACGGTTGGCTGACATATACCAAAGAAATCATGAGTATTCAAAACAAAATACTCAAATAGATGTCAAGATTCATTCAGCACGCATCGACCCAGTATCGCAGCTTAAATGTACTCAACACACTTGTATTCAGAACACAGACGCTTGCATTAATATTCATAAATATTGATTCAAAAGTGCATATCGTGACCTAACACAAATGCCGATTTTGTATAAGATTTGTTCATAGTCCGTGATATAGACTTACAATTTTTCCAACTGCAAGAATGAATGCCATATTCTACCCTAAGTAGAGAAGAAACGGCATAAGCCTATAACAAAGACAAGTAGCTCTACAAAAATGTACTAAGAGCAAACGAGACAGACAGTAAAGTGCACATTGGGATTCGTTTCTTTTCTCGGAATTTCAGACCCCATGAAACAAATGGATCCATTTTCTGAGAGCGTGGGTGTTTCAGCAGAAAGCAACAGACGGATATGCATTCTGGGTGAATGTATATTACACAAGCATGAGTTTCCTTTAGTGGGGTCTTTGTGTACTGTGAGCTGTTCGAAAGTTTCAAGACGTGTGAAACCATAAACTAAAAATGGACACACTTCCTTCCGTTTGTACTGTATATAGGGATCTGAACCATAGGAAAGAGGGAAGATAAAAGGACAATGGCACGCTAGTGGATAGAATCACATTTAACTTAGGAACCTCTCGTTTGATGCAGCCCCTCCCCCAACACTGACAATATTCAGTAACCATTGGGGATGGCAGTTACTGGTTGGATTCTAGGAGGAATCTTGTTGTATACAGCGATGCTTGTTGTGGCTGGTGGATCCAAGGTAACTGGGCAGAATTCTGTGAGTGGATCAGTGTGATGGAGGGGCTGCCGCCCTTTGTGGAGATTGGCTTAGGTCTTTTGTTCAGGACGCTGTGTAATTTGGAGATAATGCTGCTGCCAAAAGACCTAAGTTCACGGGTAAGTTTCCAGAACCTGAAAGGGCAGACAGTGGAAGATCTGCCTGTCATCATCTTACTGGTGAGGCTCCGAGGTACTTTCAGACTTGCCCAGTCCTGTTGAAGTCGACTTTATGGGAGACACGAAGAGAAGCTGGCAGAAAAGCTGGCTGCATGGATTGAGGAGAGATGTGAACATATTGATGAGAGTTGTTCCGCTACAATGGAGAATACCGGCTTGGAGACATCTCTAGAGAATACCAGGCTCGAAAGACATTCATGAGACCTACTGAACCTCTGTGATACTGGCAGAAGCATTTGGAGTGTCAACGTGCACTTGACAAAGTCACTCAATTCTCTGCTCCAAGAACGGCTCCAAGATTCCTGACGTCTAAAACACAAGAGATGGCAGAGATGATAAAAGCGCTCATGTTCTTGGAAGAGGTCATGAGAATCCACAGGTCCCAAGGGGCATTTACAAACCATTCAGACCGAAATGCACCAAGCCCAGGTAAGCCTTTTCCCAGGTTTGGGCCTTGCTATCAAGCACTTGCTCTTCCCTCCCCTACACTCAGGCATCCATTTTAAAGATCAGAACCTGAGCTGCAATGAAGCCAGTAGGAGAAGAGCAGGCCCCTCCTAGAATCAGAGTTCCTCCATCTTCACACTCTGTGAACAACAGTGAACTCCTTAAAGGTCAAATACTCTCGCCTAAAATAGTTAGGAATTGAATACTTAGCTCACACAAAGAAATGATGACCTTCCCCTAGATTCAGCAAATGCTGGGTTTATGTCTTGTCTGGGGTGAAGGGAGTGTGGTAAGTGAGAGGAATCTTTGACTGAACTTGAATATGTACTAGGCCTCAGTTTTTCAAGACATTATAGGTAAATATTATGTCAGAGAGTGACCTGAACTGTAAAAGTCGTGAAAGACTTTAAAGACATAGTTTTGGTGGACCGTATTTCTCTTCAGTCAAGCATCGGGTGCACGATATATTGGGGGTGCAGACTTGGCTGTGTTAAATTGCTTTACCCAACATGATCGGATGATTAAGCGTTCTCATCACTGATAGAAGAACACCTGTTTTCAATAGCCTAGCATAGCTGCAGCAGGGTTCTCATAGCTAAAATGCCTTTATGTGCTTTTGGAATCAAGCCAAATTGTATATATTTTGTTTGGATTTTCTTGTACTTTCCTAGAGAGGAATGTTACCCCTTGAAATGCCAACATTGTCCAGAAAGTGTCATTGGGAGTATAGGGCACCACATGCCCAACGGAAACCCAGGTTCTCGGTGATTACATGGTTTCAATAGGTACTTCATGGTTCCTGTTGCTGTTGGAGGCTTCAACAATAAAGAGTTGACATGTCCCCTTCAACATTTTGGACTGCGATTTTACTTTCTATCTGTCTACATTTTGCTTAGAGCTGACATAATGTTACAAATATTGACAAGTATGACTTCTAGCTAAATTTAGTATGTTTCAAACACAAACTTCAGTTTCATATAAATCCCAAAACATGTAAATCAATTCTATTAACCTTCTTAAAAACTGCAACTGTGTTATCAACACAATGTCAAAATTGGAGTCTTCGGACAATGCCACCAACCATGGCTTTATAGAAAACAGAGCTAAACAAACATCACATTTCTGTGAATTACATCTGGAAAGTGTTGATTTATCGATGCCCAGTTGGCAGAGAACCAGTGCAACCTGCGCTCACTCCCTCCCATGTACACAGCAATGTAAACTTCCACTCACCCAGCCCTTGGCACAGGACAATTTCCGAAGAGTGGTCTGTTACTTCCACAGATAGGCTGAGGCCTCAGAAAATCTGGAAGCAGGAGAAGGCAAAGTAGAGAATGGAAATCTGTGCAGGATCTGACCTCTGCAGATGAAGCAGCAAAGGTGAAACTCTGCTTTACTTGGACGCACACTCTCAAGCGGACAGCACACATGGGACTGTAGGTAATGCGCTGAGTGTTAGAAGAGTGCACAGCAAATGCTTGGCTGACATAACTCATAGAAATCTGCACAAAATATCCCCACAATAGATTCTGAGTCCAAGATCCGATCTGCCAAATTTGAGCTAGCAGAGGCAGCGGAAAATGAGCTATAGAGCTACAGATAATGGCACACGCTGAGTCTCAGGGAACTGGAGTGTGTTGTGGGTTGTGGTGGGTTCTATCAAGAGAGCAAACCGACCTGTTACCCCAGTAAGAAAGCAACCAAATTGGCGTGTGTGGTTGAGTTTTTCGATATGTGCCATGGCCACATCCACTTCATCTTGCAGGCCCAGGATCAATTTGACATTTTGACAATAAAGCACGTGTGGGTCTCAACTAGAGAAGCCGTGCATCTGGTCTGAGGGATTCAGTGGCCCTTGGGTTTGAAATCAGTATTAAAAGCTTTAGGATCTGCTACAGTCTTAACCTCGACAGGGATTATGGATTGGTTTGAGGAAGAGAATTCGGTACAGCTCTGTGGTTGCATTCGTGCCCCCATGACCCAAGGATGAGGGATGAAGGAAGAGTGGTCAAAGTCCACAACGTGAGAAGTTGAAGCATTTCCTTCAGCATTATCTCCCAAATGCAGATGCTACATTTTGGATGGCACTGACATGGTACTGCCCAGAGGACACAAAGATCGGTCTGTGGGATCATTCCAGCAGGCCCTGATGTATGACATCCATACATATGTTTCCACTGGTGTTTCTGTAGACAGAGAAGCTCTGGGAAGAAGTGGCAACATTGGGACATTCCCATGGCAACACAAAGCACAAGCGCACTCTCAGTTTGCTGTTTTGGAAAGACTCCAATATGACGTACAGCAGAATGCCGAGCTGAAAACCTTTAAGCTTCATTTCCAGAAGAGGAAGTGTACTCTGCACTTTCAGAATTGTGAGGTAAGTGCAATAAAACGAAGTTTTACTAATTGAAATAATATGGTGTGCTCATCACAACAAAGGCAACACCAGCAATTTGAGATATACCAGACAACAAACACAGGAACAGGACATGGCATCAAAGCCTAGGAAAAATTGTCCTCACAGAAGTATCATGGAACTTTGTACACCCATTGGTCTAAAATTTTCACTTAACAAAGCCCTATAAATCTATATTAGATACCTGATATTACTTGACCAGTAGAGATAAAGAAGTATAGTAAAAGAAACAGGAAGTACCATTTTCAGTTCCAAAGAGTTTGAAGGCCCAAAAAATAAGCTTTCAAACATCTAGACTGCAAAATGCTACCAGAGCAAGTAGTGAAAACTCAGGTGAGGAAAACATGAAGTACAACAGTGTCTCAGAATCACAAAAGGCAGTATACCAGGAAAGGGGAAGAGAAACTCTAAAAACGAGCCAAATAATATCAGAAAACCCAAGGATGAGACAATACCAGGACTAAAGTCAGTAAAAAAGCAGACTTGATAAAGCAGACGGACTCATGAAAGACTCTAAAGACAGGGGAACAGAAACCCCTCGATCAGAAGAAGACATAGGAAAAGAAGTGCAAACCAATGCAAACGTTGCTGTTGAAGCCTGGGTTAAGACAAAGCATGAAAGAGTATGATTCGTAAGAGTCCCAGATGGAAAAGCAAGATTAACAAAAAAAAGCCTGAAAAGATAATTGTAGTAAAGTCAGACTGAAACTTGCTGAAAGACAAGAAAGAATCATCTATACGATTTCAGGAACTACACAGCGTCCAAAGGAGGTGGAATCCCAATAGACCTACTTGAAGCTGTATAATTCTAAACAACAAAGTTCATGATCACCCCAGTGATTTAAAATGCATCTAGAGGAAAGCAATTTAGTCACAACAGAAACTCCTGGGGGGGTCAGCTCAAATCTCGGCAGAAATATTGCAGAACAGGGAGGAGTGCAAGGATATTGGCCATAACCTGAAAGAGAAAAAGCTGAAACCATGGATAGCCTATGCCACATGACTGCTATTTCTAATAACGGCAGAGCTAGGGAAATTCACAGACCAGCAAAACTTAAAGGAATTCAGCAGTTCAAAACTTATCCTAAAAGAAAGATTGAGAATTCTACCCTAAATAGAAAAGTAGCATGATGAAATGGAAAAAAGAAAAACCATTATTGGAAAAGCAAAAGAGCGTGAGTTACAAACAAGAAACAAGAAGAAGGCAAGGAGGACATCACAGCCATATGATGGGAGAGGATAGCACGAAATCATAGGTGATTTTAAGCACTATCTTAAGTGATTCACATATATGATCCTCTGATTGAAGCAAACGGAGTGATGCCTGGACTAATGTGTTTGCAAAACCAACAACAAGCAAACAAACCAACAATCAGACAAACAAACAGACACCAAAAGGGTACGGTTGGCTGACATATACCAAAGAAATCATGAGTATTCAAAACAAAATACTCAAATAGATGTCAAGATTCATTCAGCACGCATCGACCCAGTATCGCAGCTTAAATGTACTCAACACACTTGTATTCAGAACACAGACGCTTGCATTAATATTCATAAATATTGATTCAAAAGTGCATATCGTGACCTAACACAAATGCCGATTTTGTATAAGATTTGTTCATAGTCCGTGATATAGACTTACAATTCTTCCAACTGCAAGAATGAATGCCATATTCTACCCTAAGTAGAGAAGAAACGGCATAAGCCTATAACAAAGACAAGTAGCTCTACAAAAATGTACTAAGAGCAAACGAGACAGACAGTAAAGTGCACATTGGGATTCGTTTCTTTTCTCGGAATTTCAGACCCCGTGAAACAAATGGATCCATTTTCTGAGAGCGTGGGTGTTTCAGCAGAAAGCAACAGACGGATATGCATTCTGGGTGAATGTATATTACACAAACATGAGTTTCCTTTAGTGGGGTCTTTGTGTACTGTGAGCTGTTCGAAAGTTTCAAGACGTGTGAAACCATAAACTAAAAATGGACACACTTCCTTCCGTTTGTACTGTATATAGGGATCTGAACCATAGGAAAGAGGGAAGATAAAAGGACAATGGCACGCTAGTGGATAGAATCACATTTAACTTAGGAACCTCTCGTTTGATGCAGCCCCTCCCCCAACACTGACAATGGGGATGGCAGTTACTGGTTGGATTCTAGGAGGAATCTTGTTGTATACAGCGATGCTTGTTGTGGCTGGTGGATCCAAGGTAACTGGGCAGAATTCTGTGAGTGGATCAGTGTGATGGAGGGGCTGCCGCCCTTTGTGGAGATTGGCTTAGGTCTTTTGTTCGGGACGCTGTGTAATTTGGAGATAATGCTGCTGCCAAAAGACCTAAGTTCACGGGTAAGTTTCCAGAACCTGAAAGGGCAGACAGTGGAAGATCTGCCTGTCATCATCTTACTGGTGAGGCTCCGAGGTACTTTCAGACTTGCCCAGTCCTGTTGAAGTCGACTTTATGGGAGACACGAAGAGAAGCTGGCAGAAAAGCTGGCTGCATGGATTGAGGAGAGATGCGAACATATTGATGAGAGTTGTTCCGCTACAATGGAGAATACCGGCTTGGAGACATCTCTAGAGAATACCAGGCTCGAAAGACATTCATGAGACCTACTGAACCTCTGTGATACTGGCAGAAGCATTTGGAGTGTCAACGTGCACTTGACAAAGTCACTCAATTCTCTGCTCCAAGAACGGCTCCAAGATTCCTGACGTCTAAAACACAAGAGATGGCAGAGATGATAAAAGCGCTCATGTTCTTGGAAGAGGTCATGAGAATCCACAGGTCCCAAGGGGCATTTACAAACCATTCAGACCGAAATGCACCAAGCCCAGGTAAGCCTTTTCCCAGGTTTGGGCCTTGCTATCAAGCACTTGCTCTTCCCTCCCCTACACTCAGGCATCCATTTTAAAGGATCAGAACCTGAGCTGCAATGAAGCCAGTAGGAGAAGAGCAGGCCCCTCCTAGAATCAGAGTTCCTCCATCTTCACACTCTGTGAACAACTGTGAACTCCTTAAAGTTCAAATACTCTCGCCTAAAATAGTTAGGAATTGAATACTTAGCTCACACAAAGAAATGATGACCTTCCCCTAGATTCAGCAAATACTGGGTTTATGTCTTGTCTGGGGTGAAGGGAGTGTGGTAAGTGAGAGGAATCTTTGACTGAACTTGAATATGTACTAGGCCTCAGTATTTCAAGACATTATAGGTAAATATTATGTCAGAGAGTGACCTGAACTGTAAAAGTCATGAAAGAATTTAAAGACACAGGTTTGGTGGACCGTATTTCTCTTCAGTCAAGCATCGGGTGCACGATATATTGGGGGTGCAGACTTGGCTGTGTTAAATTGCTTTACCCAACATGATCGGATGATTAAGCGTTCTCATCACTGATAGAAGAACACCTGTTTTCAATAGCCTAGCATAGCTGCAGCAGGGTTCTCATAGCTAAAATGCCTTTATGTGCTTTTGGAATCAAGCCTAATTGTATATATTTTGTTTGGATTTTCTTGTACTTTCCTAGAGAGGAATGTTACCCCTTGAAATGCCAACATTGTCCAGAAAGTGTCATTGGGAGTATAGGGCACCACATGCCCAACGGAAACCCAGGTTCTCGGTGATTACATGGTTTCAATAGGTACTTCATGGTTCCTGTTGCTGTTGGAGGCTTCAACAATAAAGAGTTGACATGTCCCCTTCAACATTTTGGACTGCGATTTTACTTTCTATCTGTCTACATTTTGCTTAGAGCTGACATAATGTTACAAATATTGACAAGTATGACTTCTAGCTAAATTTAGTATGTTTCAAACACAAACTTCAGTTTCATATAAATCCCAAAACATGTAAATCAATTCTATTAACCTTCTTAAAAACTGCAACTGTGTTATCAACACAATGTCAAAATTGGAGTCTTCGGACAATGCCACCAACCATGGCTTTATAGAAAACAGAGCTAAACAAACATCACATTTCTGTGAATTACATCTGGAAAGTGTTGATTTATCGATGCCCAGTTGGCAGAGAACCAGTGCAACCTGCGCTCACTCCCTCCCATGTACACAGCAATGTAAACTTCCACTCACCCAGCCCTTGGCACAGGACAATTTCCGAAGAGTGGTCTGTTACTTCCATAGATAGGCTGAGGCCTCAGAAAATCTGGAAGCAGGAGAAGGCAAAGTAGAGAATGGAAATCTGTGCAGGATCTGACCTCTGCTGATGGAGCAGCAAAGGTGAAACTCTGCTTTACTTGGACGCACACTCTCAAGCGTACAGCACACATGGGACTGTAGGTAATGCGCTGAGTGTTAGAAGAGTGCACAGCAGATGCTTGGCTGACATAACTCATAGAAATCTGCACAAAATATCCCCACAATAGATTCTGAGACCAAGATCCGATCTGCCAAATTTGAGCTAGCAGAGGCAGGGGAAAATGAGCTATAGAGCTACAGATAATGGCACACGCTGAGTCTCAGGGAACTGGAGTGTGTTGTGGGTTGTGGTGGGTTCTATCAAGAGAGCAAACCGACCTGTTACCCCAGTAAGAAAGCAACCAAATTGGCGTGTGTGGTTGAGTTTTTCGATATGTGCCATGGCCACATCCACTTCATCTTGCAGGCCCAGGATCAATTTGACATTTTGACAATAAAGCATGTGTGGGTCTCAACTAGAGAAGCCGTGCATCTGGTCTGAGGGATTCAGTGGCCCTTGGGTTTGAAATCAGTATTAAAAGCTTTAGGATCTGCTACAGTCTTAACCTCGACAGGGATTATGGATTGGTTTGAGGAAGAGAATTCGGTACAGCTCTGTGGTTGCATTCGTGCCCCCATGACCCAAGGATGAGGGATGAAGGAAGAGTGGTCAAAGTCCACAACGTGAGAAGTTGAAGCATTTCCTTCAGCATTATCTCCCAAATGCAGATGCTACATTTTGGATGGCACTGACATGGTACTGCCCAGAGGACACAAAGATCGGTCTGTGGGATCATTCCAGCAGGCCCTGATGTATGACATCCATACATATGTTTCCACTGGTGTTTCTGTAGACAGAGAAGCTCTGGGAAGAAGTGGCAACATTGGGACATTCCCATGGCAACACAAAGCACAAGCGCACTCTCAGTTTGCTGTTTGGAAAGACTCCAATATGACGTACAGCAGAATGCCGAGCTGAAAACCTTTAAGCTTCATTTCCAGAAGAGGAAGTGTACTCTGCACTTTCAGAATTGTGAGGTAAGTGCAATAAAACGAAGTTTTACTAATTGAAATAATATGGTGTGCTCATCACAACAAAGGCAACACCAGCTATTTGAGATATACCAGACAACACACACAGGAACAGGACATGGCATCAAAGCCTAGGAAAAATTGTCCTCACAGAAGTATCATGGAACTTTGTACACCCATTGGTCTAAAATTTTCACTTAACAAAGCCCTATAAATCTATATTAGATACCTGATATTACTTGACCTGTAGAGATAAAGAAGTATAGTAAAAGAAACAGGAAGTACCATTTTCAGTTCCAAAGAGTTTGAAGGCCCAAAAAATAAGCTTTCAAACATCTAGACTGCAAAATGCTACCAGAGCAAGTAGTGAAAACTCAGGTTAGGAAAACATGAAGTACAACAGTGTCTCAGAATCACAAAAGGCATTATACCAGGAAAGGGGAAGAGAAACTCTAAAAACGAGCCAAATAATATCAGAAAACCCAAGGATGAGACAATACCAGGACTAAAGTCAGTAAAAAAGCAGACTTGATAAAGCAGACGGACTCATGAAAGACTCTAAAGACAGGGGAACAGAAATCCCTCGATCAGAAGAAGACATAGGAAAAGAAGTGCAAACCAATGCAAACGTTGCTGTTGAAGCCTGGGTTAAGACAAAGCATGAAAGAGTATGATTCGTAAGAGTCCCAGATGGAAAAGCAAGATTAACAAAAAAAAGCCTGAAAAGATAATTGTAGTAAAGTCAGTCTGAAACTTGCTGAAAGACAAGAAAGAATCATCTATACGATTTCAGGAACTACACAGCGTCCAAAGGAGATGGAATCCCAATAGACCTACTTGAAGCTGTATAATTCTAAACAACAAAGTTCATGATCACCCCAGTGATTTAAAATGCATCTAGAGGAAAGCAATTTAGTCACAACAGAAACTCCTGGGGGGGTCAGCTCAAATCTCGGCAGAAATATTGCAGAACAGGGAGGAGTGC
Source organism: Camelus bactrianus (assembly GCF_048773025.1). NCBI lineage: Eukaryota > Metazoa > Chordata > Mammalia > Artiodactyla > Camelidae > Camelus > Camelus bactrianus. The sequence goes on along the minus strand of NC_133541.1, from coordinate 1,600,879 downwards.
AAGGATATTGGCCATAACCTGAAAGAGAAAAAGCTGAAACCATGGATAGCCTATGCCACATGACTGCCATTTCTAATAACGGCAGAGCTAGGGAAATTCACAGACCAGCAAAACTTAAAGGAATTCAGCAGTTCAAAACTTATCCTAAAAGAAAGATTGAGAATTCTACCCTAAATAGAAAAGTAGCATGATGAAATGGAAAAAAGAAAAACCATTATTGGAAAAGCAAAAGAGCGTGAGTTACAAACAAGAAACAAGAAGAAGGCAAGGAGGACATCACAGCCATATGATGGGAGAGGATAGCAGGAAATCATAGGTGATTTTAAGCACTATCTTAAGTGATTCACATATATGATCCTCTGATTGAAGCAAACGGAGTGATGCCTGGACTAATGTGTTTGCAAAACCAACAACAAGCAAACAAACCAACAATCAGACAAACAAACAGACACCAAAAGGGTACGGTTGGCTGACATATACCAAAGAAATCATGAGTATTCAAAACAAAATACTCAAATAGATGTCAAGATTCATTCAGCACGCATCGACCCAGTATCGCAGCTTAAATGTACTCAACACACTTGTATTCAGAACACAGACGCTTGCATTAATATTCATAAATATTGATTCAAAAGTGCATATCGTGACCTAACACAAATGCCGATTTTGTATAAGATTTGTTCATAGTCCGTGATATAGACTTACAATTCTTCCAACTGCAAGATTGAATGCCATATTCTACCCTAAGTAGAGAAGAAACGGCATAAGCCTATAACAAAGACAAGTAGCTCTACAAAAATGTACTAAGGGCAAACGAGACAGACAGTAAAGTGCACATTGGGATTCGTTTCTTTTCTCGGAATTTCAGACCCCGTGAAACAAATGGATCCATTTTCTGAGAGCGTGGGTGTTTCAGCAGAAAGCAACAGACGGATATGCATTCTGGGTGAATGTATATTACACAAGCATGAGTTTCCTTTAGTGGGGTCTTTGTGTACTGTGAGCTGTTCGAAAGTTTCAAGACGTGTGAAACCATAAAATAAAAATGGACACACTTCCTTCCGTTTGTACTGTATATAGGGATCTGAACCATAGGAAAGAGGGAAGATAAAAGGACAATGGCACGCTAGTGGATAGAATCACATTTAACTTAGGAACCTCTCGTTTTATGCAGCCCCTCCCCCAACACTGACAATATTCAGTAACCATTGGGGATGGCAGTTACTGGTTGGATTCTAGGAGGAATCTTGTTGTATACAGCGATGCTTGTTGTGGCTGGTGGATCCAAGGTAACTGGGCAGAATTCTGTGAGTGGATCAGTGTGATGGAGGGGCTGCCGCCCTTTGTGGAGATTGGCTTAGGTCTTTTGTTCGGGATGCTGTGTAATTTGGAGATAATGCTGCTGCCAAAAGACCTAAGTTCACGGGTAAGTTTCCAGAACCTGAAAGGGCAGACAGTGGAAGATCTGCCTGTCATCATCTTACTGGTGAGGCTCCGAGGTACTTTCAGACTTGCCCAGTCCTGTTGAAGTCGACTTTATGGGAGACACGAAGAGAAGCTGGCAGAAAAGCTGGCTGCATGGATTGAGGAGAGATGCGAACATATTGATGAGAGTTGTTCCGCTACAATGGAGAATACCGGCTTGGAGACATCTCTAGAGAATACCAGGCTCGAAAGACATTCATGAGACCTACTGAACCTCTGTGATACTGGCAGAAGCATTTGGAGTGTCAACGTGCACTTGACAAAGTCACTCAATTCTCTGCTCCAAGAACGGCTCCAAGATACCTGACGTCTAAAACACAAGAGATGGCAGAGATGATAAAAGCGCTCATGTTCTTGGAAGAGGTCATGAGAACCCACAGGTCCCAAGGGGCATTTACAAACCATTCAGACCGAAATGCACCAAGCCCAGGTAAGCCTTTTCCCAGGTTTGGGCCTTGCTATCAAGCACTTGCTCTTCCCTCCCCTACACTCAGGCATCCATTTTAAAGGATCAGAACCTGAGCTGCAATGAAGCCAGTAGGAGAAGAGCAGGCCCCTCCTAGAATCAGAGTTCCTCCATCTTCACACTCTGTGAACAACTGTGAACTCCTTAAAGTTCAAATACTCTCGCCTAAAATAGTTAGGAATTGAATACTTAGCTCACACAAAGAAATGATGACCTTCCCCTAGATTCAGCAAATGCTGGGTTTATGTCTTGTCTGGGGTGAAGGGAGTGTGGTAAGTGAGAGGAATCTTTGACTGAACTTGAATATGTACTAGGCCTCAGTTTTTCAAGACATTATAGGTAAATATTATGTCAGAGAGTGACCTGAACTGTAAAAGTCGTGAAAGACTTTAAAGACACAGGTTTGGTGGACCGTATTTCTCTTCAGTCAAGCATCGGGTGCACGATATATTGGGGGTGCAGACTTGGCTGTGTTAAATTGCTTTACCCAACATGATCGGATGATTAAGCGTTCTCATCACTGATAGAAGAACACCTGTTTTCAATAGCCTAGCATAGCTGCAGCAGGGTTCTCATAGCTAAAATGCCTTTATGTGCTTTTGGAATCAAGCCTAATTGTATATATTTTGTTTGGATTTTCTTGTACTTTCCTAGAGAGGAATGTTACCCCTTGAAATGCCAACATTGTCCAGAAAGTGTCATTGGGAGTATAGGGCACCACATGCCCAACGGAAACCCAGGTTCCCAGTGATTACATGGTTTCAATAGGTACTTCATGGTTCCTGTTGCTGTTGGAGGCTTCAACAATAAAGAGTTGACATGTCCCCTTCAACACTTTGGACTGCGATTTTACTTTCTATCTGTCTACATTTTGCTTAGAGCTGACATAATGTTACAAATATTGACAAGTATGACTTCTAGCTAAATTTAGTATGTTTCAAACACAAACTTCAGTTTCATATAAATCCCAAAACATGTAAATCAATTCTATTAACCTTCTTAAAAACTGCAACTGTGTTATCAACACAATGTCAAAATTGGAGTCTTCGGACAATGCCACCAACCATGGCTTTATAGAAAACAGAGCTAAACAAACATCACATTTCTGTGAATTACATCTGGAAAGTGTTGATTTATCGATGCCCAGTTGGCAGAGAACCAGTGCAACCTGCGCTCACTCCCTCCCATGTACACAGCAATGTAAACTTCCACTCACCCAGCCCTTGGCACAGGACAATTTCCGAAGAGTGGTCTGTTACTTCCATAGATAGGCTGAGGCCTCAGAAAATCTGGAAGCAGGAGAAGGCAAAGTAGAGAATGGAAATCTGTACAGGATCTGACCTCTGCAGATGAAGCAGCAAAGGTGAAACTCTGCTTTACTTGGACGCACACTCTCAAGCGGACAGCACACATGGGACTGTAGGTAATGCGCTGAGTGTTAGAAGAGTGCACAGCAGATGCTTGGCTGACATAACTCATAGAAATCTGCACAAAATATCCCCACAATAGATTCTGAGACCAAGATCCGATCTGCCAAATTTGAGATAGCAGAGGCAGCGGAAAATGAGCTATAGAGCTACAGATAATGGCACACGCTGAGTCTCAGGGAACTGGAGTGTGTTGTGGGTTGTGGTGGGTTCTATCAAGAGAGCAAACCGACCTGTTACCCCAGTAAGAAAGCAACCAAATTGGCGTGTGTGGTTGAGTTTTTCGATATGTGCCATGGCCACATCCACTTCATCTTGCAGGCCCAGGATCAATTTGACATTTTGACAATAAAGCACGTGTGGGTCTCAACTAGAGAAGCCGTGCATCTGGTCTGAGGGATTCAGTGGCCCTTGGGTTTGAAATCAGTATTAAAAGCTTTAGGATCTGCTACAGTCTTAACCTCGACAGGGATTATGGATTGGTTTGAGGAAGAGAATTCGGTACAGCTCTGTGGTTGCATTCGTGCCCCCATGACCCAAGGATGAGGGATGAAGGAAGAGTGGTCAAAGTCCACAACGTGAGAAGTTGAAGCATTTCCTTCAGCATTATCTCCCAAATGCAGATGCTACATTTTGGATGGCACTGACATGGTACTGCCCAGAGGACACAAAGATCGGTCTGTGGGATCATTCCAGCAGGCCCTGATGTATGACATCCATACATATGTTTCCACTGGTGTTTCTGTAGACAGAGAAGCTCTGGGAAGAAGTGGCAACATTGGGACATTCCCATGGCAACACAAAGCACAAGCGCACTCTCAGTTTGCTGTTTTGGAAAGACTCCAATATGACGTACAGCAGAATGCCGAGCTGAAAACCTTTAAGCTTCATTTCCAGAAGAGGAAGTGTACTCTGCACTTTCAGAATTGTGAGGTAAGTGCAATAAAACGAAGTTTTACTAATTGAAATAATATGGTGTGCTCATCACAACAAAGGCAACACCAGCAATTTGAGATATACCAGACAACACACACAGGAAAAGGACATGGCATCAATGCCTAGGAAAAATTGTCCTCACAGAAGTATCATGGAACTTTGTACACCCATTGGTCTAAAATTTTCACTTAACAAAGCCCTATAAATCTATATTAGATACCTGATATTACTTGACCAGTAGAGATAAAGAAGTATAGTAAAAGAAACAGGAAGTACCATTTTCAGTTCCAAAGAGTTTGAAGGCCCAAAAAATAAGCTTTCAAACATCTAGACTGCAAAACGCTACCAGAGCAAGTAGTGAAAACTCAGGTGAGGAAAACATGAAGTACAACAGTGTCTCAGAATCACAAAAGGCAGTATACCAGGAAAGGGGAAGAGAAACTCTAAAAACGAGCCAAATAATATCAGAAAACCCAAGGATGAGACAATACCAGGACTAAAGTCAGTAAAAAAGCAGACTTGATAAAGCAGACGGACTCATGAAAGACTCTAAAGACAGGGGAACAGAAATCCCTCGATCAGAAGAAGACATAGAAAAAGAAGTGCAAACCAATGCAAACGTTGCTGTTGAAGCCTGGGTTAAGACAAAGCATGAAAGAGTATGATTCGTAAGAGTCCCAGATGGAAAAGCAAGATTAACAAAAAAAAGCCTGAAAAGATAATTGTAGTAAAGTCAGACTGAAACTTGCTGAAAGACAAGAAAGAATCATCTATACGATTTCAGGAACTACACAGCGTCCAAAGGAGGTGGAATCCCAATAGACCTACTTGAAGCTGTATAATTCTAAACAACAAAGTTCATGATCACCCCAGTGATTTAAAATGCATCTAGAGGAAAGCAATTTAGTCACAACAGAAACTCCTGGGGGAGTCAGCTCAAATCTCGGCAGAAATATTGCAGAACAGGGAGGAGTGCAAGGATATTGGCCATAACCTGAAAGAGAAAAAGCTGAAACCATGGATAGCCTATGCCACATGACTGCCATTTCTAATAACGGCAGAGCTAGGGAAATTCACAGACCAGCAAAACTTAAAGGAATTCAGCAGTTCAAAACTTATCCTAAAAGAAAGATTGAGAATTCTACCCTAAATAGAAAAGTAGCATGATGAAATGGAAAAAAGAGAAACCATTATTGGAAAAGCAAGAGAGCGTGAGTTACAAACAAGGAACAAGAAGAAGGCAAGGAGGACATCACAGCCATATGATGGGAGAGGATAGCACGAAATCATAGGTGATTTTAAGCACTATCTTAAGTGATTCACATATATGATCCTCTGATTGAAGCAAACGGAGTGATGCCTGGACTAATGTGTTTGCAAAACCAACAACAAGCAAACAAACCAACAATCAGACAAACAAACAGACACCAAAAGGGTACGGTTGGCTGACATATACCAAAGAAATCATGAGTATTCAAAACAAAATACTCAAATAGATGTCAAGATTCATTCAGCACGCATCGACCCAGTATCGCAGCTTAAATGTACTCAACACACTTGTATTCAGAACACAGACGCTTGCATTAATATTCATAAATATTGATTCAAAAGTGCATATCGTGACCTAACACAAATGCCGATTTTGTATAAGATTTGTTCATAGTCCGTGATATAGACTTACAATTCTTCCAACTGCAAGAATGAATGCCATATTCTACCCTAAGTAGAGAAGAAACGGCATAAGCCTATAACAAAGACAAGTAGCTCTACAAAAATGTACTAAGAGCAAACGAGACAGACAGTAAAGTGCACATTGGGATTCGTTTCTTTTCTCGGAATTTCAGACCCCATGAAACAAATGGATCCATTTTCTGAGAGCGTGGGTGTTTCAGCAGAAAGCAACAGACGGATATGCATTCTGGGTGAATGTATATTACACAAGCATGAGTTTCCTTTAGTGGGGTCTTTGTGTACTGTGAGCTGTTCGAAAGTTTCAAGACGTGTGAAACCATAAACTAAAAATGGACACACTTCCTTCCGTTTGTACTGTATATAGGGATCTGAACCATAGGAAAGAGGGAAGATAAAAGGACAATGGCACGCTAGTGGATAGAATCACATTTAACTTAGGAACCTCTCGTTTGATGCAGCCCCTCCCCCAACACTGACAATATTCAGTAACCATTGGGGATGGCAGTTACTGGTTGGATTCTAGGAGGAATCTTGTTGTATACAGCGATGCTTGTTGTGGCTGGTGGATCCAAGGTAACTGGGCAGAATTCTGTGAGTGGATCAGTGTGATGGAGGGGCTGCCGCCCTTTGTGGAGATTGGCTTAGGTCTTTTGTTCGGGACGCTGTGTAATTTGGAGATAATGCTGCTGCCAAAAGACCTAAGTTCACGGGTAAGTTTCCAGAACCTGAAAGGGCAGACAGTGGAAGATCTGCCTGTCATCATCTTACTGGTGAGGCTCCGAGGTACTTTCAGACTTGCCCAGTCCTGTTGAAGTCGACTTTATGGGAGACACGAAGAGAAGCTGGCAGAAAAGCTGGCTGCATGGATTGAGGAGAGATGCGAACATATTGATGAGAGTTGTTCCGCTACAATGGAGAATACCGGCTTGGAGACATCTCTAGAGAATACCAGGCTCGAAAGACATTCATGAGACCTACTGAACCTCTGTGATACTGGCAGAAGCATTTGGAGTGTCAACGTGCACTTGACAAAGTCACTCAATTCTCTGCTCCAAGAACGGCTCCAAGATTCCTGACGTCTAAAACACAAGAGATGGCAGAGATGATAAAAGCGCTCATGTTCTTGGAAGAGGTCATGAGAATCCACAGGTCCCAAGGGGCATTTACAAACCATTCAGACCGAAATGCACCAAGCCCAGGTAAGCCTTTTCCCAGGTTTGGGCCTTGCTATCAAGCACTTGCTCTTCCCTCCCCTACACTCAGGCATCCATTTTAAAGGATCAGAACCTGAGCTGCAATGAAGCCAGTAGGAGAAGAGCAGGCCCCTCCTAGAATCAGAGTTCCTCCATCTTCACACTCTGTGAACAACTGTGAACTCCTTAAAGTTCAAATACTCTCGCCTAAAATAGTTAGGAATTGAATACTTAGCTCACACAAAGAAATGATGACCTTCCCCTAGATTCAGCAAATGCTGGGTTTATGTCTTGTCTGGGGTGAAGGGAGTGTGGTAAGTGAGAGGAATCTTTGACTGAACTTGAATATGTACTAGGCCTCAGATTTTCAAGACATTATAGGTAAATATTATGTCAGAGAGTGACCTGAACTGTAAAAGTCGTGAAAGACTTTAAAGACACAGGTTTGGTGGACCGTATTTCTCTTCAGTCAAGCATCGGGTGCACGATATATTGGGGGTGCAGACTTGGCTGTGTTAAATTGCTTTACCCAACATGATCGGATGATTAAGCGTTCTCATCACTGATAGAAGAACACCTGCTTTTCAATAGCCTAGCATAGCTGCAGCAGGGTTCTCATAGCTAAAATGCCTTTATGTGCTTTTGGAATCAAGCCTAATTGTATATATTTTGTTTGGATTTTCTTGTACTTTCCTAGAGAGGAATGTTACCCCTTGAAATGCCAACATTGTCCAGAAAGTGTCATTGGGAGTATAGGGCACCACATGCCCAACGGAAACCCAGGTTCTCGGTGATTACATGGTTTCAATAGGTACTTCATGGTTCCTGTTGCTGTTGGAGGCTTCAACAATAAAGAGTTGACATGTCCCCTTCAACATTTTGGACTGCGATTTTACTTTCTATCTGTCTACATTTTGCTTAGAGCTGACATAATGTTACAAATATTGACAAGTATGACTTCTAGGTAAATTTAGTATGTTTCAAACACAAACTTCAGTTTCATATAAACCCCAAAACATGTAAATCAATTCTATTAACCTTCTTAAAAACTGCAACTGTGTTATCAACACAATGTCAAAATTGGAGTCTTCGGACAATGCCACCAACCATGGCTTTATAGAAAACAGAGCTAAACAAACATCACATTTCTGTGAATTACATCTGGAAAGTGTTGATTTATCGATGCCCAGTTGGCAGAGAACCAGTGCAACCTGCGCTCACTCCCTCCCATGTACACAGCAATGTAAACTTCCACTCACCCAGCCCTTGGCACAGGACAATTTCCAAAGAGTGGTCTGTTACTTCCATAGATAGGCTGAGGCCTCAGAAAATCTGGAAGCAGGAGAAGGCAAAGTAGAGAATGGAAATCTGTGCAGGATCTGACCTCTGCAGATGAAGCAGCAAAGGTGAAACTCTGCTTTACTTGGACGCACACTCTCAAGCGGACAGCACACATGGGACTGTAGGTAATGCGCTGAGTGTTAGAAGAGTGCACAGCAGATGCTTGGCTGACATAACTCATAGAAATCTGCACAAAATATCCCCACAATAGATTCTGAGACCAAGATCCGATCTGCCAAATTTGAGCTAGCAGAGGCAGCGGAAAATGAGCTATAGAGCTACAGATAATGGCACACGCTGAGTCTCAGGGAACTGGAGTGTGTTGTGGGTTGTGGTGGGTTCTATCAAGAGAGCAAACCGACCTGTTACCCCAGTAAGAAAGCAACCAAATTGGCGTGTGTGGTTGAGTTTTTCGATATGTGCCATGGCCACATCCACTTCATCTTGCAGGCCCAGGATCAATTTGACATTTTGACAATAAAGCACGTGTGGGTCTCAACTAGAGAAGCCGTGCATCTGGTCTGAGGGATTCAGTGGCCCTTGGGTTTGAAATCAGTATTAAAAGCTTTAGGATCTGCTACAGTCTTAACCTCGACAGGGATTATGGATTGGTTTGAGGAAGAGAATTCGGTACAGCTCTGTGGTTGCATTCGTGCCCCCATGACCCAAGGATGAGGGATGAAGGAAGAGTGGTCAAAGTCCACAACGTGAGAAGTTGAAGCATTTCCTTCAGCATTATCTCCCAAAAGCAGATGCTACATTTTGGATGGCACTGACATGGTACTGCCCAGAGGACACAAAGATCGGTCTGTGGGATCATTCCAGCAGGCCCTGATGTATGACATCCATACATATGTTTCCACTGGTGTTTCTGTAGACAGAGAAGCTCTGGGAAGAAGTGGCAACATTGGGACATTCCCATGGCAACACAAAGCACAAGCGCACTCTCAGTTTGCTGTTTTGGAAAGACTCCAATATGACGTACAGCAGAATGCCGAGCTGAAAACCTTTAAGCTTCATTTCCAGAAGAGGAAGTGTACTCTGCACTTTCAGAATTGTGAGGTAAGTGCAATAAAACGAAGTTTTACTAATTGAAATAATATGGTGTGCTCATCACAACAAAGGCAACACCAGCAATTTGAGATATACCAGACAACACACACAGGAACAGGACATGGCATCAATGCCTAGGAAAAATTGTCCTCAAAGAATTATCATGGAACTTTGTACACCCATTGGTCTAAAATTTTCACTTAACAAAGCCCTATAAATCTATATTAGATACCTGATATTACTTGACCAGTAGAGATAAAGAAGTATAGTAAAAGAAACAGGAAGTACCATTTTCAGTTCCAAAGAGTTTGAAGGCCCAAAAAATAAGCTTTCAAACATCTAGACTGCAAAATGCTACCAGAGCAAGTAGTGAAAACTCAGGTGAGGAAAACATGAAGTACAACAGTGTCTCAGAATCACAAAAGGCAGTATATCAGGAAAGGGGAAGAGAAACTCTAAAAACGAGCCAAATAATATCAGAAAACCCAAGGATGAGACAATACCAGGACTAAAGTCAGTAAAAAAGCAGACTTGATAAAGCAGACGGACTCATGAAAGACTCTAAAGACAGGGGAACAGAAATCCCTCGATCAGAAGAAGACATAGAAAAAGAAGTGCAAACCAATGCAAACGTGGCTGTTGAAGCCTGGGTTAAGACAAAGCATGAAAGAGTATGATTCGTAAGAGTCCCAGATGGAAAAGCAAGATTAACAAAAAAAAGCCTGAAAAGATAATTGTAGTAAAGTCAGACTGAAACTTGCTGAAAGACAAGAAAGAATCATCTATACGATTTCAGGAACTACACAGCGTCCAAAGGAGGTGGAATCCCAATAGACCTACTTGAAGCTGTATAATTCTAAACAACAAAGTTCATGATCACCCCAGTGATTTAAAATGCATCTAGAGGAAAGCAATTTAGTCACAACAGAAACTCCTGGGGGGTCAGCTCAAATCTCGGCAGAAATATTGCAGAACAGGGAGGAGTGCAAGGATATTGGCCATAACCTGAAAGAGAAAAAGCTGAAACCATGGATAGCCTATGCCACATGACTGCCATTTCTAATAACGGCAGAGCTAGGGAAATTCACAGACCAGCAAAACTTAAAGGAATTCAGCAGTTCAAAACTTATCCTAAAAGAAAGATTGAGAATTCTACCCTAAATAGAAAAGTAGCATGATGAAATGGAAAAAAGAGAAACCATTATTGGAAAAGCAAGAGAGCGTGAGTTACAAACAAGGAACAAGAAGAAGGCAAGGAGGACATCACAGCCATATGATGGGAGAGGATAGCAGGAAATCATAGGTGATTTTAAGCACTATCTTAAGTGATTCACATATATGATCCTCTGATTGAAGCAAACGGAGTGATGCCTGGACTAATGTGTTTGCAAAACCAACAACAAGCAAACAAACCAACAATCAGACAAACAAACAGACACCAAAAGGGTACGGTTGGCTGACATATACCAAAGAAATCATGAGTATTCAAAACAAAATACTCAAATAGATGTCAAGATTCATTCAGCACGCATCGACCCAGTATCGCAGCTTAAATGTACTCAACACACTTGTATTCAGAACACAGACGCTTGCATTAATATTCATAAATATTGATTCAAAAGTGCATATCGTGACCTAACACAAATGCCGATTTTGTATAAGATTTGTTCATAGTCCGTGATATAGACTTACAATTCTTCCAACTGCAAGAATGAATGCCATATTCTACCCTAAGTAGAGAAGAAACGGCATAAGCCTATAACAAAGACAAGTAGCTCTACAAAAATGTACTAAGAGCAAACGAGACAGACAGTAAAGTGCACATTGGGATTCGTTTCTTTTCTCGGAATTTCAGACCCCATGAAACAAATGGATCCATTTTCTGAGAGCGTGGGTGTTTCAGCAGAAAGCAACAGACGGATATGCATTCTGGGTGAATGTATATTACACAAGCATGAGTTTCCTTTAGTGGGGTCTTTGTGTACTGTGAGCTGTTCGAAAGTTTCAAGACGTGTGAAACCATAAACTAAAAATGGACACACTTCCTTCCGTTTGTACTGTATATAGGGATCTGAACCATAGGAAAGAGGGAAGATAAAAGGACAATGGCACGCTAGTGGATAGAATCACATTTAACTTAGGAACCTCTCGTTTGATGCAGCCCCTCCCCCAACACTGACAATATTCAGTAACCATTGGGGATGGCAGTTACTGGTTGGATTCTAGGAGGAATCTTGTTGTATACAGCGATGCTTGTTGTGGCTGGTGGATCCAAGGTAACTGGGCAGAATTCTGTGAGTGGATCAGTGTGATGGAGGGGCTGCCGCCCTTTGTGGAGATTGGCTTAGGTCTTTTGTTCGGGACGCTGTGTAATTTGGAGATAATGCTGCTGCCAAAAGACCTAAGTTCACGGGTAAGTTTCCAGAACCTGAAAGGGCAGACAGTGGAAGATCTGCCTGTCATCATCTTACTGGTGAGGCTCCGAGGTACTTTCAGACTTGCCCAGTCCTGTTGAAGTCGACTTTATGGGAGACACGAAGAGAAGCTGGCAGAAAAGCTGGCTGCATGGATTGAGGAGAGATGCGAACATATTGATGAGAGTTGTTCCGCTACAATGGAGAATACCGGCTTGGAGACATCTCTAGAGAATACCAGGCTCGAAAGACATTCATGAGACCTACTGAACCTCTGTGATACTGGCAGAAGCATTTGGAGTGTCAACGTGCACTTGACAAAGTCACTCAATTCTCTGCTCCAAGAACGGCTCCAAGATTCCTGACGTCTAAAACACAAGAGATGGCAGAGATGATAAAAGCGCTCATGTTCTTGGAAGAGGTCATGAGAATCCACAGGTCCCAAGGGGCATTTACAAACCATTCAGACCGAAATGCACCAAGCCCAGGTAAGCCTTTTCCCAGGTTTGGGCCTTGCTATCAAGCACTTGCTCTTCCCTCCCCTACACTCAGGCATCCATTTTAAAGGATCAGAACCTGAGCTGCAATGAAGCCAGTAGGAGAAGAGCAGGCCCCTCCTAGAATCAGAGTTCCTCCATCTTCACACTCTCTGAACAACTGTGAACTCCTTAAAGTTCAAATACTCTCGCCTAAAATAGTTAGGAATTGAATACTTAGCTCACACAAAGAAATGATGACCTTCCCCTAGATTCAGCAAATGCTGGGTTTATGTCTTGTCTGGGGTGAAGGGAGTGTGGTAAGTGAGAGGAATCTTTGACTGAACTTGAATATGTACTAGGCCTCAGATTTTCAAGACATTATAGGTAAATATTATGTCAGAGAGTGACCTGAACTGTAAAAGTCGTGAAAGACTTTAAAGACACAGGTTTGGTGGACCGTATTTCTCTTCAGTCAAGCATCGGGTGCACGATATATTGGGGGTGCAGACTTGGCTGTGTTAAATTGCTTTACCCAACATGATCGGATGATTAAGCGTTCTCATCACTGATAGAAGAACACCTGCTTTTCAATAGCCTAGCATAGCTGCAGCAGGGTTCTCATAGCTAAAATGCCTTTATGTGCTTTTGGAATCAAGCCTAATTGTATATATTTTGTTTGGATTTTCTTGTACTTTCCTAGAGAGGAATGTTACCCCTTGAAATGCCAACATTGTCCAGAAAGTGTCATTGGGAGTATAGGGCACCACATGCCCAACGGAAACCCAGATTCTCGGTGATTACATGGTTTCAATAGGTACTTCATGGTTCCTGTTGCTGTTGGAGGCTTCAACAATAAAGAGTTGACATGTCCCCTTCAACATTTTGGACTGCGATTTTACTTTCTATCTGTCTACATTTTGCTTAGAGCTGACATAATGTTACAAATATTGACAAGTATGACTTCTAGGTAAATTTAGTATGTTTCAAACACAAACTTCAGTTTCATATAAACCCCAAAACATGTAAATCAATTCTATTAACCTTCTTAAAAACTGCAACTCTGTTATCAACACAATGTCAAAATTGGAGTCTTCGGACAATGCCACCAACCATGGCTTTATAGAAAACAGAGCTAAACAAACATCACATTTCTGTGAATTACATCTGGAAAGTGTTGATTTATCGATGCCCAGTTGGCAGAGAACCAGTGCAACCTGCGCTCACTCCCTCCCATGTACACAGCAATGTAAACTTCCACTCACCCAGCCCTTGGCACAGGACAATTTCCGAAGAGTGGTCTGTTACTTCCATAGATAGGCTGAGGCCTCAGAAAATCTGGAAGCAGGAGAAGGCAAAGTAGAGAATGGAAATCTGTGCAGGATCTGACCTCTGCAGATGAAGCAGCAAAGGTGAAACTCTGCTTTACTTGGACGCACACTCTCAAGCGGACAGCACACATGGGACTGTAGGTAATGCGCTGAGTGTTAGAAGAGTGCACAGCAGATGCTTGGCTGACATAACTCATAGAAATCTGCACAAAATATCCCCACAATAGATTCTGAGACCAAGATCCGATCTGCCAAATTTGAGCTAGCAGAGGCAGCGGAAAATGAGCTATAGAGCTACAGATAATGGCACACGCTGAGTCTCAGGGAACTGGAGTGTGTTGTGGGTTGTGGTGGGTTCTATCAAGAGAGCAAACCGACCTGTTACCCCAGTAAGAAAGCAACCAAATTGGCGTGTGTGGTTGAGTTTTTCGATATGTGCCATGGCCACATCCACTTCATCTTGCAGGCCCAGGATCAATTTGACATTTTGACAATAAAGCACGTGTGGGTCTCAACTAGAGAAGCCGTGCATCTGGTCTGAGGGATTCAGTGGCCCTTGGGTTTGAAATCAGTATTAAAAGCTTTAGGATCTGCTACAGTCTTAACCTCGACAGGGATTATGGATTGGTTTGAGGAAGAGAATTCGGTACAGCTCTGTGGTTGCATTCGTGCCCCCATGACCCAAGGATGAGGGATGAAGGAAGAGTGGTCAAAGTCCACAACGTGAGAAGTTGAAGCATTTCCTTCAGCATTATCTCCCAAAAGCAGATGCTACATTTTGGATGGCACTGACATGGTACTGCCCAGAGGACACAAAGATCGGTCTGTGGGATCATTCCAGCAGGCCCTGATGTATGACATCCATACATATGTTTCCACTGGTGTTTCTGTAGACAGAGAAGCTCTGGGAAGAAGTGGCAACATTGGGACATTCCCATGGCAACACAAAGCACAAGCGCACTCTCAGTTTGCTGTTTTGGAAAGACTCCAATATGACGTACAGCAGAATGCCGAGCTGAAAACCTTTAAGCTTCATTTCCAGAAGAGGAAGTGTACTCTGCACTTTCAGAATTGTGAGGTAAGTGCAATAAAACGAAGTTTTACTAATTGAAATAATATGGTGTGCTCATCACAACAAAGGCAACACCAGCAATTTGAGATATACCAGACAACACACACAGGAACAGGACATGGCATCAATGCCTAGGAAAAATTGTCCTCAAAGAATTATCATGGAACTTTGTACACCCATTGGTCTAAAATTTTCACTTAACAAAGCCCTATAAATCTATATTAGATACCTGATATTACTTGACCAGTAGAGATAAAGAAGTATAGTAAAAGAAACAGGAAGTACCATTTTCAGTTCCAAAGAGTTTGAAGGCCCAAAAAATAAGCTTTCAAACATCTAGACTGCAAAATGCTACCAGAGCAAGTAGTGAAAACTCAGGTGAGGAAAACATGAAGTACAACAGTGTCTCAGAATCACAAAAGGCAGTATACCAGGAAAGGGGAAGAGAAACTCTATAAACGAGCCAAATAATATCAGAAAACCCAAGGATGAGACAATACCAGGACTAAAGTCAGTAAAAAAGCAGACTTGATAAAGCAGACGGACTCATGAAAGACTCTAAAGACAGGGGAACAGAAATCCCTCGATCAGAAGAAGACATAGAAAAAGAAGTGCAAACCAATGCAAACGTGGCTGTTGAAGCCTGGGTTAAGACAAAGCATGAAAGAGTATGATTCGTAAGAGTCCCAGATGGAAAAGCAAGATTAACAAAAAAAAGCCTGAAAAGATAATTGTAGTAAAGTCAGACTGAAACTTGCTGAAAGACAAGAAAGAATCATCTATACGATTTCAGGAACTACACAGCGTCCAAAGGAGGTGGAATCCCAATAGACCTACTTGAAGCTGTATAATTCTAAACAACAAAGTTCATGATCACCCCAGTGATTTAAAATGCATCTAGAGGAAAGCAATTTAGTCACAACAGAAACTCCTGGGGGGGTCAGCTCAAATCTCGGCAGAAATATTGCAGAACAGGGAGGAGTGCAAGGATATTGGCCATAACCTGAAAGAGAAAAAGCTGAAACCATGGATAGCCTATGCCACATGACTGCCATTTCTAATAACGGCAGAGCTAGGGAAATTCACAGACCAGCAAAACTTAAAGGAATTCAGCAGTTCAAAACTTATCCTAAAAGAAAGATTGAGAATTCTACCCTAAATAGAAAAGTAGCATGATGAAATGGAAAAAAGAGAAACCATTATTGGAAAAGCAAGAGAGCGTGAGTTACAAACAAGGAACAAGAAGAAGGCAAGGAGGACATCACAGCCATATGATGGGAGAGGATAGCAGGAAATCATAGGTGATTTTAAGCACTATCTTAAGTGATTCACATATATGATCCTCTGATTGAAGCAAACGGAGTGATGCCTGGACTAATGTGTTTGCAAAACCAACAACAAGCAAACAAACCAACAATCAGACAAACAAACAGACACCAAAAGGGTACGGTTGGCTGACATATACCAAAGAAATCATGAGTATTCAAAACAAAATACTCAAATAGATGTCAAGATTCATTCAGCACGCATCGACCCAGTATCGCAGCTTAAATGTACTCAACACACTTGTATTCAGAACACAGACGCTTGCATTAATATTCATAAATATTGATTCAAAAGTGCATATCGTGACCTAACACAAATGCCGATTTTGTATAAGATTTGTTCATAGTCCGTGATATAGACTTACAATTCTTCCAACTGCAAGAATGAATGCCATATTCTACCCTAAGTAGAGAAGAAACGGCATAAGCCTATAACAAAGACAAGTAGCTCTACAAAAATGTACTAAGAGCAAACGAGACAGACAGTAAAGTGCACATTGGGATTCGTTTCTTTTCTCGGAATTTCAGACCCCATGAAACAAATGGATCCATTTTCTGAGAGCGTGGGTGTTTCAGCAGAAAGCAACAGACGGATATGCATTCTGGGTGAATGTATATTACACAAGCATGAGTTTCCTTTAGTGGGGTCTTTGTGTACTGTGAGCTGTTCGAAAGTTTCAAGACGTGTGAAACCATAAACTAAAAATGGACACACTTCCTTCCGTTTGTACTGTATATAGGGATCTGAACCATAGGAAAGAGGGAAGATAAAAGGACAATGGCACGCTAGTGGATAGAATCACATTTAACTTAGGAACCTCTCGTTTGATGCAGCCCCTCCCCCAACACTGACAATATTCAGTAACCATTGGGGATGGCAGTTACTGGTTGGATTCTAGGAGGAATCTTGTTGTATACAGCGATGCTTGTTGTGGCTGGTGGATCCAAGGTAACTGGGCAGAATTCTGTGAGTGGATCAGTGTGATGGAGGGGCTGCCGCCCTTTGTGGAGATTGGCTTAGGTCTTTTGTTCGGGACGCTGTGTAATTTGGAGATAATGCTGCTGCCAAAAGACCTAAGTTCACGGGTAAGTTTCCAGAACCTGAAAGGGCAGACAGTGGAAGATCTGCCTGTCATCATCTTACTGGTGAGGCTCCGAGGTACTTTCAGACTTGCCCAGTCCTGTTGAAGTCGACTTTATGGGAGACACGAAGAGAAGCTGGCAGAAAAGCTGGCTGCATGGATTGAGGAGAGATGCGAACATATTGATGAGAGTTGTTCCGCTACAATGGAGAATACCGGCTTGGAGACATCTCTAGAGAATACCAGGCTCGAAAGACATTCATGAGACCTACTGAACCTCTGTGATACTGGCAGAAGCATTTGGAGTGTCAACGTGCACTTGACAAAGTCACTCAATTCTCTGCTCCAAGAACGGCTCCAAGATTCCTGACGTCTAAAACACAAGAGATGGCAGAGATGATAAAAGCGCTCATGTTCTTGGAAGAGGTCATGAGAATCCACAGGTCCCAAGGGGCATTTACAAACCATTCAGACCGAAATGCACCAAGCCCAGGTAAGCCTTTTCCCAGGTTTGGGCCTTGCTATCAAGCACTTGCTCTTCCCTCCCCTACACTCAGGCATCCATTTTAAAGGATCAGAACCTGAGCTGCAATGAAGCCAGTAGGAGAAGAGCAGGCCCCTCCTAGAATCAGAGTTCCTCCATCTTCACACTCTCTGAACAACTGTGAACTCCTTAAAGTTCAAATACTCTCGCCTAAAATAGTTAGGAATTGAATACTTAGCTCACACAAAGAAATGATGACCTTCCCCTAGATTCAGCAAATGCTGGGTTTATGTCTTGTCTGGGGTGAAGGGAGTGTGGTAAGTGAGAGGAATCTTTGACTGAACTTGAATATGTACTAGGCCTCAGATTTTCAAGACATTATAGGTAAATATTATGTCAGAGAGTGACCTGAACTGTAAAAGTCGTGAAAGACTTTAAAGACACAGGTTTGGTGGACCGTATTTCTCTTCAGTCAAGCATCGGGTGCACGATATATTGGGGGTGCAGACTTGGCTGTGTTAAATTGCTTTACCCAACATGATCGGATGATTAAGCGTTCTCATCACTGATAGAAGAACACCTGCTTTTCAATAGCCTAGCATAGCTGCAGCAGGGTTCTCATAGCTAAAATGCCTTTATGTGCTTTTGGAATCAAGCCTAATTGTATATATTTTGTTTGGATTTTCTTGTACTTTCCTAGAGAGGAATGTTACCCCTTGAAATGCCAACATTGTCCAGAAAGTGTCATTGGGAGTATAGGGCACCACATGCCCAACGGAAACCCAGATTCTCGGTGATTACATGGTTTCAATAGGTACTTCATGGTTCCTGTTGCTGTTGGAGGCTTCAACAATAAAGAGTTGACATGTCCCCTTCAACATTTTGGACTGCGATTTTACTTTCTATCTGTCTACATTTTGCTTAGAGCTGACATAATGTTACAAATATTGACAAGTATGACTTCTAGGTAAATTTAGTATGTTTCAAACACAAACTTCAGTTTCATATAAACCCCAAAACATGTAAATCAATTCTATTAACCTTCTTAAAAACTGCAACTCTGTTATCAACACAATGTCAAAATTGGAGTCTTCGGACAATGCCACCAACCATGGCTTTATAGAAAACAGAGCTAAACAAACATCACATTTCTGTGAATTACATCTGGAAAGTGTTGATTTATCGATGCCCAGTTGGCAGAGAACCAGTGCAACCTGCGCTCACTCCCTCCCATGTACACAGCAATGTAAACTTCCACTCACCCAGCCCTTGGCACAGGACAATTTCCGAAGAGTGGTCTGTTACTTCCATAGATAGGCTGAGGCCTCAGAAAATCTGGAAGCAGGAGAAGGCAAAGTAGAGAATGGAAATCTGTGCAGGATCTGACCTCTGCAGATGAAGCAGCAAAGGTGAAACTCTGCTTTACTTGGACGCACACTCTCAAGCGGACAGCACACATGGGACTGTAGGTAATGCGCTGAGTGTTAGAAGAGTGCACAGCAGATGCTTGGCTGACATAACTCATAGAAATCTGCACAAAATATCCCCACAATAGATTCTGAGACCAAGATCCGATCTGCCAAATTTGAGCTAGCAGAGGCAGCGGAAAATGAGCTATAGAGCTACAGATAATGGCACACGCTGAGTCTCAGGGAACTGGAGTGTGTTGTGGGTTGTGGTGGGTTCTATCAAGAGAGCAAACCGACCTGTTACCCCAGTAAGAAAGCAACCAAATTGGCGTGTGTGGTTGAGTTTTTCGATATGTGCCATGGCCACATCCACTTCATCTTGCAGGCCCAGGATCAATTTGACATTTTGACAATAAAGCACGTGTGGGTCTCAACTAGAGAAGCCGTGCATCTGGTCTGAGGGATTCAGTGGCCCTTGGGTTTGAAATCAGTATTAAAAGCTTTAGGATCTGCTACAGTCTTAACCTCGACAGGGATTATGGATTGGTTTGAGGAAGAGAATTCGGTACAGCTCTGTGGTTGCATTCGTGCCCCCATGACCCAAGGATGAGGGATGAAGGAAGAGTGGTCAAAGTCCACAACGTGAGAAGTTGAAGCATTTCCTTCAGCATTATCTCCCAAAAGCAGATGCTACATTTTGGATGGCACTGACATGGTACTGCCCAGAGGACACAAAGATCGGTCTGTGGGATCATTCCAGCAGGCCCTGATGTATGACATCCATACATATGTTTCCACTGGTGTTTCTGTAGACAGAGAAGCTCTGGGAAGAAGTGGCAACATTGGGACATTCCCATGGCAACACAAAGCACAAGCGCACTCTCAGTTTGCTGTTTTGGAAAGACTCCAATATGACGTACAGCAGAATGCCGAGCTGAAAACCTTTAAGCTTCATTTCCAGAAGAGGAAGTGTACTCTGCACTTTCAGAATTGTGAGGTAAGTGCAATAAAACGAAGTTTTACTAATTGAAATAATATGGTGTGCTCATCACAACAAAGGCAACACCAGCAATTTGAGATATACCAGACAACACACACAGGAACAGGACATGGCATCAATGCCTAGGAAAAATTGTCCTCAAAGAATTATCATGGAACTTTGTACACCCATTGGTCTAAAATTTTCACTTAACAAAGCCCTATAAATCTATATTAGATACCTGATATTACTTGACCAGTAGAGATAAAGAAGTATAGTAAA
The DNA here is from genome assembly GCF_048773025.1 of Camelus bactrianus. NCBI lineage: Eukaryota > Metazoa > Chordata > Mammalia > Artiodactyla > Camelidae > Camelus > Camelus bactrianus. The sequence continues at coordinate 1,580,432 of NC_133541.1, read as the reverse complement.
AGAAACAGGAAGTACCATTTTCAGTTCCAAAGAGTTTGAAGGCCCAAAAAATAAGCTTTCAAACATCTAGACTGCAAAATGCTACCAGAGCAAGTAGTGAAAACTCAGGTGAGGAAAACATGAAGTACAACAGTGTCTCAGAATCACAAAAGGCAGTATACCAGGAAAGGGGAAGAGAAACTCTATAAACGAGCCAAATAATATCAGAAAACCCAAGGATGAGACAATACCAGGACTAAAGTCAGTAAAAAAGCAGACTTGATAAAGCAGACGGACTCATGAAAGACTCTAAAGACAGGGGAACAGAAATCCCTCGATCAGAAGAAGACATAGAAAAAGAAGTGCAAACCAATGCAAACGTGGCTGTTGAAGCCTGGGTTAAGACAAAGCATGAAAGAGTATGATTCGTAAGAGTCCCAGATGGAAAAGCAAGATTAACAAAAAAAAGCCTGAAAAGATAATTGTAGTAAAGTCAGACTGAAACTTGCTGAAAGACAAGAAAGAATCATCTATACGATTTCAGGAACTACACAGCGTCCAAAGGAGGTGGAATCCCAATAGACCTACTTGAAGCTGTATAATTCTAAACAACAAAGTTCATGATCACCCCAGTGATTTAAAATGCATCTAGAGGAAAGCAATTTAGTCACAACAGAAACTCCTGGGGGGGTCAGCTCAAATCTCGGCAGAAATATTGCAGAACAGGGAGGAGTGCAAGGATATTGGCCATAACCTGAAAGAGAAAAAGCTGAAACCATGGATAGCCTATGCCACATGACTGCCATTTCTAATAACGGCAGAGCTAGGGAAATTCACAGACCAGCAAAACTTAAAGGAATTCAGCAGTTCAAAACTTATCCTAAAAGAAAGATTGAGAATTCTACCCTAAATAGAAAAGTAGCATGATGAAATGGAAAAAAGAGAAACCATTATTGGAAAAGCAAGAGAGCGTGAGTTACAAACAAGGAACAAGAAGAAGGCAAGGAGGACATCACAGCCATATGATGGGAGAGGATAGCAGGAAATCATAGGTGATTTTAAGCACTATCTTAAGTGATTCACATATATGATCCTCTGATTGAAGCAAACGGAGTGATGCCTGGACTAATGTGTTTGCAAAACCAACAACAAGCAAACAAACCAACAATCAGACAAACAAACAGACACCAAAAGGGTACGGTTGGCTGACATATACCAAAGAAATCATGAGTATTCAAAACAAAATACTCAAATAGATGTCAAGATTCATTCAGCACGCATCGACCCAGTATCGCAGCTTAAATGTACTCAACACACTTGTATTCAGAACACAGACGCTTGCATTAATATTCATAAATATTGATTCAAAAGTGCATATCGTGACCTAACACAAATGCCGATTTTGTATAAGATTTGTTCATAGTCCGTGATATAGACTTACAATTCTTCCAACTGCAAGAATGAATGCCATATTCTACCCTAAGTAGAGAAGAAACGGCATAAGCCTATAACAAAGACAAGTAGCTCTACAAAAATGTACTAAGAGCAAACGAGACAGACAGTAAAGTGCACATTGGGATTCGTTTCTTTTCTCGGAATTTCAGACCCCATGAAACAAATGGATCCATTTTCTGAGAGCGTGGGTGTTTCAGCAGAAAGCAACAGACGGATATGCATTCTGGGTGAATGTATATTACACAAGCATGAGTTTCCTTTAGTGGGGTCTTTGTGTACTGTGAGCTGTTCGAAAGTTTCAAGACGTGTGAAACCATAAACTAAAAATGGACACACTTCCTTCCGTTTGTACTGTATATAGGGATCTGAACCATAGGAAAGAGGGAAGATAAAAGGACAATGGCACGCTAGTGGATAGAATCACATTTAACTTAGGAACCTCTCGTTTGATGCAGCCCCTCCCCCAACACTGACAATATTCAGTAACCATTGGGGATGGCAGTTACTGGTTGGATTCTAGGAGGAATCTTGTTGTATACAGCGATGCTTGTTGTGGCTGGTGGATCCAAGGTAACTGGGCAGAATTCTGTGAGTGGATCAGTGTGATGGAGGGGCTGCCGCCCTTTGTGGAGATTGGCTTAGGTCTTTTGTTCGGGACGCTGTGTAATTTGGAGATAATGCTGCTGCCAAAAGACCTAAGTTCACGGGTAAGTTTCCAGAACCTGAAAGGGCAGACAGTGGAAGATCTGCCTGTCATCATCTTACTGGTGAGGCTCCGAGGTACTTTCAGACTTGCCCAGTCCTGTTGAAGTCGACTTTATGGGAGACACGAAGAGAAGCTGGCAGAAAAGCTGGCTGCATGGATTGAGGAGAGATGCGAACATATTGATGAGAGTTGTTCCGCTACAATGGAGAATACCGGCTTGGAGACATCTCTAGAGAATACCAGGCTCGAAAGACATTCATGAGACCTACTGAACCTCTGTGATACTGGCAGAAGCATTTGGAGTGTCAACGTGCACTTGACAAAGTCACTCAATTCTCTGCTCCAAGAACGGCTCCAAGATTCCTGACGTCTAAAACACAAGAGATGGCAGAGATGATAAAAGCGCTCATGTTCTTGGAAGAGGTCATGAGAATCCACAGGTCCCAAGGGGCATTTACAAACCATTCAGACCGAAATGCACCAAGCCCAGGTAAGCCTTTTCCCAGGTTTGGGCCTTGCTATCAAGCACTTGCTCTTCCCTCCCCTACACTCAGGCATCCATTTTAAAGGATCAGAACCTGAGCTGCAATGAAGCCAGTAGGAGAAGAGCAGGCCCCTCCTAGAATCAGAGTTCCTCCATCTTCACACTCTCTGAACAACTGTGAACTCCTTAAAGTTCAAATACTCTCGCCTAAAATAGTTAGGAATTGAATACTTAGCTCACACAAAGAAATGATGACCTTCCCCTAGATTCAGCAAATGCTGGGTTTATGTCTTGTCTGGGGTGAAGGGAGTGTGGTAAGTGAGAGGAATCTTTGACTGAACTTGAATATGTACTAGGCCTCAGATTTTCAAGACATTATAGGTAAATATTATGTCAGAGAGTGACCTGAACTGTAAAAGTCGTGAAAGACTTTAAAGACACAGGTTTGGTGGACCGTATTTCTCTTCAGTCAAGCATCGGGTGCACGATATATTGGGGGTGCAGACTTGGCTGTGTTAAATTGCTTTACCCAACATGATCGGATGATTAAGCGTTCTCATCACTGATAGAAGAACACCTGCTTTTCAATAGCCTAGCATAGCTGCAGCAGGGTTCTCATAGCTAAAATGCCTTTATGTGCTTTTGGAATCAAGCCTAATTGTATATATTTTGTTTGGATTTTCTTGTACTTTCCTAGAGAGGAATGTTACCCCTTGAAATGCCAACATTGTCCAGAAAGTGTCATTGGGAGTATAGGGCACCACATGCCCAACGGAAACCCAGATTCTCGGTGATTACATGGTTTCAATAGGTACTTCATGGTTCCTGTTGCTGTTGGAGGCTTCAACAATAAAGAGTTGACATGTCCCCTTCAACATTTTGGACTGCGATTTTACTTTCTATCTGTCTACATTTTGCTTAGAGCTGACATAATGTTACAAATATTGACAAGTATGACTTCTAGCTAAATTTAGTATGTTTCAAACACAAACTTCAGTTTCATATAAATCCCAAAACATGTAAATCAATTCTATTAACCTTCTTAAAAACTGCAACTCTGTTATCAACACAATGTCAAAATTGGAGTCTTCGGACAATGCCACCAACCATGGCTTTATAGAAAACAGAGCTAAACAAACATCACATTTCTGTGAATTACATCTGGAAAGTGTTGATTTATCGATGCCCAGTTGGCAGAGAACCAGTGCAACCTGCGCTCACTCCCTCCCATGTACACAGCAATGTAAACTTCCACTCACCCAGCCCTTGGCACAGGACAATTTCCGAAGAGTGGTCTGTTACTTCCATAGATAGGCTGAGGCCTCAGAAAATCTGGAAGCAGGAGAAGGCAAAGTAGAGAATGGAAATCTGTGCAGGATCTGACCTCTGCAGATGAAGCAGCAAAGGTGAAACTCTGCTTTACTTGGACGCACACTCTCAAGCGGACAGCACACATGGGACTGTAGGTAATGCGCTGAGTGTTAGAAGAGTGCACAGCAGATGCTTGGCTGACATAACTCATAGAAATCTGCACAAAATATCCCCACAATAGATTCTGAGACCAAGATCCGATCTGCCAAATTTGAGATAGCAGAGGCAGCGGAAAATGAGCTATAGAGCTACAGATAATGGCACACGCTGAGTCTCAGGGAACTGGAGTGTGTTGTGGGTTGTGGTGGGTTCTATCAAGAGAGCAAACCGACCTGTTACCCCAGTAAGAAAGCAACCAAATTGGCGTGTGTGGTTGAGTTTTTCGATATGTGCCATGGCCACATCCACTTCATCTTGCAGGCCCAGGATCAATTTGACATTTTGACAATAAAGCACGTGTGGGTCTCAACTAGAGAAGCCGTGCATCTGGTCTGAGGGATTCAGTGGCCCTTGGGTTTGAAATCAGTATTAAAAGCTTTAGGATCTGCTACAGTCTTAACCTCGACAGGGATTATGGATTGGTTTGAGGAAGAGAATTCGGTACAGCTCTGTGGTTGCATTCGTGCCCCCATGACCCAAGGATGAGGGATGAAGGAAGAGTGGTCAAAGTCCACAACGTGAGAAGTTGAAGCATTTCCTTCAGCATTATCTCCCAAAAGCAGATGCTACATTTTGGATGGCACTGACATGGTACTGCCCAGAGGACACAAAGATCGGTCTGTGGGATCATTCCAGCAGGCCCTGATGTATGACATCCATACATATGTTTCCACTGGTGTTTCTGTAGACAGAGAAGCTCTGGGAAGAAGTGGCAACATTGGGACATTCCCATGGCAACACAAAGCACAAGCGCACTCTCAGTTTGCTGTTTTGGAAAGACTCCAATATGACGTACAGCAGAATGCCGAGCTGAAAACCTTTAAGCTTCATTTCCAGAAGAGGAAGTGTACTCTGCACTTTCAGAATTGTGAGGTAAGTGCAATAAAACGAAGTTTTACTAATTGAAATAATATGGTGTGCTCATCACAACAAAGGCAACACCAGCAATTTGAGATATACCAGACAACACACACAGGAACAGGACATGGCATCAATGCCTAGGAAAAATTGTCCTCAAAGAAGTATCATGCAACTTTGTACACCCATTGGTCTAAAATTTTCACTTAACAAAGCCCTATAAATCTATATTAGATACCTGATATTACTTGACCAGTAGAGATAAAGAAGTATAGTAAAAGAAACAGGAAGTACCATTTTCAGTTCCAAAGAGTTTGAAGGCCCAAAAAATAAGCTTTCAAACATCTAGACTGCAAAATGCTACCAGAGCAAGTAGTGAAAACTCAGGTGAGGAAAACATGAAGTACAACAGTGTCTCAGAATCACAAAAGGCAGTATACCAGGAAAGGGGAAGAGAAACTCTATAAACGAGCCAAATAATATCAGAAAACCCAAGGATGAGACAATACCAGGACTAAAGTCAGTAAAAAAGCAGACTTGATAAAGCAGACGGACTCATGAAACACTCTAAAGACAGGGGAACAGAAATCCCTCGATCAGAAGAAGACATAGAAAAAGAAGTGCAAACCAATGCAAACGTGGCTGTTGAAGCCTGGGTTAAGACAAAGCATGAAAGAGTATGATTCGTAAGAGTCCCAGATGGAAAAGCAAGATTAACAAAAAAAAGCCTGAAAAGATAATTGTAGTAAAGTCAGACTGAAACTTGCTGAAAGACAAGAAAGAATCATCTATACGATTTCAGGAACTACACAGCGTCCAAAGGAGGTGGAATCCCAATAGACCTACTTGAAGCTGTATAATTCTAAACAACAAAGTTCATGATCACCCCAGTGATTTAAAATGCATCTAGAGGAAAGCAATTTAGTCACAACAGAAACTCCTGGGGGGGTCAGCTCAAATCTCGGCAGAAATATTGCAGAACAGGGAGGAGTGCAAGGATATTGGCCATAACCTGAAAGAGAAAAAGCTGAAACCATGGATAGCCTATGCCACATGACTGCCATTTCTAATAACGGCAGAGCTAGGGAAATTCACAGACCAGCAAAACTTAAAGGAATTCAGCAGTTCAAAACTTATCCTAAAAGAAAGATTGAGAATTCTACCCTAAATAGAAAAGTAGCATGATGAAATGGAAAAAAGAGAAACCATTATTGGAAAAGCAAGAGAGCGTGAGTTACAAACAAGGAACAAGAAGAAGGCAAGGAGGACATCACAGCCATATGATGGGAGAGGATAGCACGAAATCATAGGTGATTTTAAGCACTATCTTAAGTGATTCACATATATGATCCTCTGATTGAAGCAAACGGAGTGATGCCTGGACTAATGTGTTTGCAAAACCAACAACAAGCAAACAAACCAACAATCAGACAAACAAACAGACACCAAAAGGGTACGGTTGGCTGACATATACCAAAGAAATCATGAGTATTCAAAACAAAATACTCAAATAGATGTCAAGATTCATTCAGCACGCATCGACCCAGTATCGCAGCTTAAATGTACTCAACACACTTGTATTCAGAACACAGACGCTTGCATTAATATTCATAAATATTGATTCAAAAGTGCATATCGTGACCTAACACAAATGCCGATTTTGTATAAGATTTGTTCATAGTCCGTGATATAGACTTACAATTCTTCCAACTGCAAGAATGAATGCCATATTCTACCCTAAGTAGAGAAGAAACGGCATAAGCCTATAACAAAGACAAGTAGCTCTACAAAAATGTACTAAGAGCAAACGAGACAGACAGTAAAGTGCACATTGGGATTCGTTTCTTTTCTCGGAATTTCAGACCCCATGAAACAAATGGATCCATTTTCTGAGAGCGTGGGTGTTTCAGCAGAAAGCAACAGACGGATATGCATTCTGGGTGAATGTATATTACACAAGCATGAGTTTCCTTTAGTGGGGTCTTTGTGTACTGTGAGCTGTTCGAAAGTTTCAAGACGTGTGAAACCATAAACTAAAAATGGACACACTTCCTTCCGTTTGTACTGTATATAGGGATCTGAACCATAGGAAAGAGGGAAGATAAAAGGACAATGGCACGCTAGTGGATAGAATCACATTTAACTTAGGAACCTCTCGTTTGATGCAGCCCCTCCCCCAACACTGACAATATTCAGTAACCATTGGGGATGGCAGTTACTGGTTGGATTCTAGGAGGAATCTTGTTGTATACAGCGATGCTTGTTGTGGCTGGTGGATCCAAGGTAACTGGGCAGAATTCTGTGAGTGGATCAGTGTGATGGAGGGGCTGCCGCCCTTTGTGGAGATTGGCTTAGGTCTTTTGTTCGGGACGCTGTGTAATTTGGAGATAATGCTGCTGCCAAAAGACCTAAGTTCACGGGTAAGTTTCCAGAACCTGAAAGGGCAGACAGTGGAAGATCTGCCTGTCATCATCTTACTGGTGAGGCTCCGAGGTACTTTCAGACTTGCCCAGTCCTGTTGAAGTCGACTTTATGGGAGACACGAAGAGAAGCTGGCAGAAAAGCTGGCTGCATGGATTGAGGAGAGATGCGAACATATTGATGAGAGTTGTTCCGCTACAATGGAGAATACCGGCTTGGAGACATCTCTAGAGAATACCAGGCTCGAAAGACATTCATGAGACCTACTGAACCTCTGTGATACTGGCAGAAGCATTTGGAGTGTCAACGTGCACTTGACAAAGTCACTCAATTCTCTGCTCCAAGAACGGCTCCAAGATTCCTGACGTCTAAAACACAAGAGATGGCAGAGATGATAAAAGCGCTCATGTTCTTGGAAGAGGTCATGAGAATCCACAGGTCCCAAGGGGCATTTACAAACCATTCAGACCGAAATGCACCAAGCCCAGGTAAGCCTTTTCCCAGGTTTGGGCCTTGCTATCAAGCACTTGCTCTTCCCTCCCCTACACTCAGGCATCCATTTTAAAGGATCAGAACCTGAGCTGCAATGAAGCCAGTAGGAGAAGAGCAGGCCCCTCCTAGAATCAGAGTTCCTCCATCTTCACACTCTGTGAACAACTGTGAACTCCTTAAAGTTCAAATACTCTCGCCTAAAATAGTTAGGAATTGAATACTTAGCTCACACAAAGAAATGATGACCTTCCCCTAGATTCAGCAAATGCTGGGTTTATGTCTTGTCTGGGGTGAAGGGAGTGTGGTAAGTGAGAGGAATCTTTGACTGAACTTGAATATGTACTAGGCCTCAGTTTTTCAAGACATTATAGGTAAATATTATGTCAGAGAGTGACCTGAACTGTAAAAGTCGTGAAAGACTTTAAAGACACAGGTTTGGTGGACCGTATTTCTCTTCAGTCAAGCATCGGGTGCACGATATATTGGGGGTGCAGACTTGGCTGTGTTAAATTGCTTTACCCAACATGATCGGATGATTAAGCGTTCTCATCACTGATAGAAGAACACCTGTTTTCAATAGCCTAGCATAGCTGCAGCAGGGTTCTCATAGCTAAAATGCCTTTATGTGCTTTTGGAATCAAGCCTAATTGTATATATTTTGTTTGGATTTTCTTGTACTTTCCTAGAGAGGAATGTTACCCCTTGAAATGCCAACATTGTCCAGAAAGTGTCATTGGGAGTATAGGGCACCACATGCCCAACGGAAACCCAGGTTCTCGGTGATTACATGGTTTCAATAGGTACTTCATGGTTCCTGTTGCTGTTGGAGGCTTCAACAATAAAGAGTTGACATGTCCCCTTCAACATTTTGGACTGCGATTTTACTTTCTATCTGTCTACATTTTGCTTAGAGCTGACATAATGTTACAAATATTGACAAGTATGACTTCTAGGTAAATTTAGTATGTTTCAAACACAAACTTCAGTTTCATATAAATCCCAAAACATGTAAATCAATTCTATTAACCTTCTTAAAAACTGCAACTGTGTTATCAACACAATGTCAAAATTGGAGTCTTCGGACAATGCCACCAACCATGGCTTTATAGAAAACAGAGCTAAACAAACATCACATTTCTGTGAATTACATCTGGAAAGTGTTGATTTATCGATGCCCAGTTGGCAGAGAACCAGTGCAACCTGCGCTCACTCCCTCCCATGTACACAGCAATGTAAACTTCCACTCACCCAGCCCTTGGCACAGGACAATTTCCGAAGAGTGGTCTGTTACTTCCATAGATAGGCTGAGGCCTCAGAAAATCTGGAAGCAGGAGAAGGCAAAGTAGAGAATGGAAATCTGTGCAGGATCTGACCTCTGCAGATGAAGCAGCAAAGGTGAAACTCTGCTTTACTTGGACGCACACTCTCAAGCGGACAGCACACATGGGACTGTAGGTAATGCGCTGAGTGTTAGAAGAGTGCACAGCAGATGCTTGGCTGACATAACTCATAGAAATCTGCACAAAATATCCCCACAATAGATTCTGAGACCAAGATCCGATCTGCCAAATTTGAGCTAGCAGAGGCAGCGGAAAATGAGCTATAGAGCTACAGATAATGGCACACGCTGAGTCTCAGGGAACTGGAGTGTGTTGTGGGTTGTGGTGGGTTCTATCAAGAGAGCAAACCGACCTGTTACCCCAGTAAGAAAGCAACCAAATTGGCGTGTGTGGTTGAGTTTTTCGATATGTGCCATGGCCACATCCACTTCATCTTGCAGGCCCAGGATCAATTTGACATTTTGACAATAAAGCACGTGTGGGTCTCAACTAGAGAAGCCGTGCATCTGGTCTGAGGGATTCAGTGGCCCTTGGGTTTGAAATCAGTATTAAAAGCTTTAGGATCTGCTACAGTCTTAACCTCGACAGGGATTATGGATTGGTTTGAGGAAGAGAATTCGGTACAGCTCTGTGGTTGCATTCGTGCCCCCATGACCCAAGGATGAGGGATGAAGGAAGAGTGGTCAAAGTCCACAACGTGAGAAGTTGAAGCATTTCCTTCAGCATTATCTCCCAAAAGCAGATGCTACATTTTGGATGGCACTGACATGGTACTGCCCAGAGGACACAAAGATCGGTCTGTGGGATCATTCCAGCAGGCCCTGATGTATGACATCCATACATATGTTTCCACTGGTGTTTCTGTAGACAGAGAAGCTCTGGGAAGAAGTGGCAACATTGGGACATTCCCATGGCAACACAAAGCACAAGCGCACTCTCAGTTTGCTGTTTTGGAAAGACTCCAATATGACGTACAGCAGAATGCCGAGCTGAAAACCTTTAAGCTTCATTTCCAGAAGAGGAAGTGTACTCTGCACTTTCAGAATTGTGAGGTAAGTGCAATAAAACGAAGTTTTACTAATTGAAATAATATGGTGTGCTCATCACAACAAAGGCAACACCAGCAATTTGAGATATACCAGACAACACACACAGGAACAGGACATGGCATCAATGCCTAGGAAAAATTGTCCTCAAAGAAGTATCATGCAACTTTGTACACCCATTGGTCTAAAATTTTCACTTAACAAAGCCCTATAAATCTATATTAGATACCTGATATTACTTGACCAGTAGAGATAAAGAAGTATAGTAAAAGAAACAGGAAGTACCATTTTCAGTTCCAAAGAGTTTGAAGGCCCAAAAAATAAGCTTTCAAACATCTAGACTGCAAAATGCTACCAGAGCAAGTAGTGAAAACTCAGGTGAGGAAAACATGAAGTACAACAGTGTCTCAGAATCACAAAAGGCAGTATACCAGGAAAGGGGAAGAGAAACTCTAAAAACGAGCCAAATAATATCAGAAAACCCAAGGATGAGACAATACCAGGACTAAAGTCAGTAAAAAAGCAGACTTGATAAAGCAGACGGACTCATGAAACACTCTAAAGACAGGGGAACAGAAATCCCTCGATCAGAAGAAGACATAGAAAAAGAAGTGCAAACCAATGCAAACGTGGCTGTTGAAGCCTGGGTTAAGACAAAGCATGAATGAGTATGATTCGTAAGAGTCCCAGATTGAAAAGCAAGATTAACAAAAAAAAGCCTGAAAAGATAATTGTAGTAAAGTCAGACTGAAACTTGCTGAAAGACAAGAAAGAATCATCTATACGATTTCAGGAACTACACAGCGTCCAAAGGAGGTGGAATCCCAATAGACCTACTTGAAGCTGTATAATTCTAAACAACAAAGTTCATGATCACCCCAGTGATTTAAAATGCATCTAGAGGAAAGCAATTTAGTCACAACAGAAACTCCTGGGGGGGTCAGCTCAAATCTCGGCAGAAATATTGCAGAACAGGGAGGAGTGCAAGGACATTGGCCATAACCTGAAAGAGAAAAAGCTGAAACCATGAATAGCCTATGCCACATGACTGCCATTTCTAATAACGGCAGAGCTAGGGAAATTCACAGACCAGCAAAACTTAAAGGAATTCAGCAGTTCAAAACTTATCCTAAAAGAAAGATTGAGAATTCTACCCTAAATAGAAAAGTAGCATGATGAAATGGAAAAAAGAGAAACCATTATTGGAAAAGCAAGAGAGCGTGAGTTACAAACAAGGAACAAGAAGAAGGCAAGGAGGACATCACAGCCATATGATGGGAGAGGATAGCACGAAATCATAGGTGATTTTAAGCACTATCTTAAGTGATTCACATATATGATCCTCTGATTGAAGCAAACGGAGTGATGCCTGGACTAATGTGTTTGCAAAACCAACAACAAGCAAACAAACCAACAATCAGACAAACAAACAGACACCAAAAGGGTACGGTTGGCTGACATATACCAAAGAAATCATGAGTATTCAAAACAAAATACTCAAATAGATGTCAAGATTCTTTCAGCACGCATCGACCCAGTATCACAGCTTAAATGTACTCAACACACTTGTATTCAGAACACAGACGCTTGCATTAATATTCATAAATATTGATTCAAAAGTGCATATCGTGACCTAACACAAATGCCGATTTTGTATAAGATTTGTTCATAGTCCGTGATATAGACATACAATTCTTCCAACTGCAAGAATGAATGCCATATTCTACCCTAAGTAGAGAAGAAACGGCATAAGCCTATAACAAAGACAAGTAGCTCTACAAAAATTTACTAAGAGCAAACGAGACAGACAGTAAAGTGCACATTGGGATTCGTTTCTTTTCTCGGAATTTCAGCCCCCATGAAACAAATGGATCCATTTTCTGAGAGCGTGGGTGTTTCAGCAGAAAGCAACAGACGGATATGCATTCTGGGTGAATGTATATTACACAAACATGAGTTTCCTTTAGTGGGGTCTTTGTGTACTGTGAGCTGTTCGAAAGTTTCAAGACGTGTGAAACCATAAACTAAAAATGGACACACTTCCTTCCGTTTGTACTGTATATAGGGATCTGAACCATAGGAAAGAGGGAAGATAAAAGGACAATGGCACGCTAGTGGATAGAATCACATTTAACTTAGGAACCTCTCGTTTGATGCAGCCCCTCCCCCAACACTGACAATATTCAGTAACCATTGGGGATGGCAGTTACTGGTTGGATTCTAGGAGGAATCTTGTTGTATACAGCGATGCTTGTTGTGGCTGGTGGATCCAAGGTAACTGGGCAGAATTCTGTGAGTGGATCAGTGTGATGGAGGGGCTGCCGCCCTTTGTGGAGATTGGCTTAGGTCTTTTGTTCGGGACGCTGTGTAATTTGGAGATAATGCTGCTGCCAAAAGACCTAAGTTCACGGGTAAGTTTCCAGAACCTGAAAGGGCAGACAGTGGAAGATCTGCCTGTCATCATCTTACTGGTGAGGCTCCGAGGTACTTTCAGACTTGCCCAGTCCTGTTGAAGTCGACTTTATGGGAGACACGAAGAGAAGCTGGCAGAAAAGCTGGCTGCATGGATTGAGGAGAGATGCGAACATATTGATGAGAGTTGTTCCGCTACAATGGAGAATACCGGCTTGGAGACATCTCTAGAGAATACCAGGCTCGAAAGACATTCATGAGACCTACTGAACCTCTGTGATACTGGCAGAAGCATTTGGAGTGTCAACGTGCACTTGACAAAGTCACTCAATTCTCTGCTCCAAGAACGGCTCCAAGATTCCTGACGTCTAAAACACAAGAGATGGCAGAGATGATAAAAGCGCTCATGTTCTTGGAAGAGGTCATGAGAATCCACAGGTCCCAAGGGGCATTTACAAACCATTCAGACCGAAATGCACCAAGCCCAGGTAAGCCTTTTCCCAGGTTTGGGCCTTGCTATCAAGCACTTGCTCTTCCCTCCCCTACACTCAGGCATCCATTTTAAAGGATCAGAACCTGAGCTGCAATGAAGCCAGTAGGAGAAGAGCAGGCCCCTCCTAGAATCAGAGTTCCTCCATCTTCACACTCTGTGAACAACTGTGAACTCCTTAAAGTTCAAATACTCTCGCCTAAAATAGTTAGGAATTGAATACTTAGCTCACACAAAGAAATGATGACCTTCCCCTAGATTCAGCAAATGCTGGGTTTATGTCTTGTCTGGGGTGAAGGGAGTGTGGTAAGTGAGAGGAATCTTTGACTGAACTTGAATATGTACTAGGCCTCAGTTTTTCAAGACATTATAGGTAAATATTATGTCAGAGAGTGACCTGAACTGTAAAAGTCGTGAAAGACTTTAAAGACACAGGTTTGGTGGACCGTATTTCTCTTCAGTCAAGCATCGGGTGCACGATATATTGGGGGTGCAGACTTGGCTGTGTTAAATTGCTTTACCCAACATGATCGGATGATTAAGCGTTCTCATCACTGATAGAAGAACACCTGTTTTCAATAGCCTAGCATAGCTGCAGCAGGGTTCTCATAGCTAAAATGCCTTTATGTGCTTTTGGAATCAAGCCTAATTGTATATATTTTGTTTGGATTTTCTTGTACTTTCCTAGAGAGGAATGTTACCCCTTGAAATGCCAACATTGTCCAGAAAGTGTCATTGGGAGTATAGGGCACCACATGCCCAACGGAAACCCAGGTTCTCGGTGATTACATGGTTTCAATAGGTACTTCATGGTTCCTGTTGCTGTTGGAGGCTTCAACAATAAAGAGTTGACATGTCCCCTTCAACATTTTGGACTGCGATTTTACTTTCTATCTGTCTACATTTTGCTTAGAGCTGACATAATGTTACAAATATTGACAAGTATGACTTCTAGGTAAATTTAGTATGTTTCAAACACAAACTTCAGTTTCATATAAATCCCAAAACATGTAAATCAATTCTATTAACCTTCTTAAAAACTGCAACTGTGTTATCAACACAATGTCAAAATTGGAGTCTTCGGACAATGCCACCAACCATGGCTTTATAGAAAACAGAGCTAAACAAACATCACATTTCTGTGAATTACATCTGGAAAGTGTTGATTTATCGATGCCCAGTTGGCAGAGAACCAGTGCAACCTGCGCTCACTCCCTCCCATGTACACAGCAATGTAAACTTCCACTCACCCAGCCCTTGGCACAGGACAATTTCCGAAGAGTGGTCTGTTACTTCCATAGATAGGCTGAGGCCTCAGAAAATCTGGAAGCAGGAGAAGGCAAAGTAGAGAATGGAAATCTGTGCAGGATCTGACCTCTGCAGATGAAGCAGCAAAGGTGAAACTCTGCTTTACTTGGACGCACACTCTCAAGCGGACAGCACACATGGGACTGTAGGTAATGCGCTGAGTGTTAGAAGAGTGCACAGCAGATGCTTGGCTGACATAACTCATAGAAATCTGCACAAAATATCCCCACAATAGATTCTGAGACCAAGATCCGATCTGCCAAATTTGAGATAGCAGAGGCAGCGGAAAATGAGCTATAGAGCTACAGATAATGGCACACGCTGAGTCTCAGGGAACTGGAGTGTGTTGTGGGTTGTGGTGGGTTCTATCAAGAGAGCAAACCGACCTGTTACCCCAGTAAGAAAGCAACCAAATTGGCGTGTGTGGTTGAGTTTTTCGATATGTGCCATGGCCACATCCACTTCATCTTGCAGGCCCAGGATCAATTTGACATTTTGACAATAAAGCACGTGTGGGTCTCAACTAGAGAAGCCGTGCATCTGGTCTGAGGGATTCAGTGGCCCTTGGGTTTGAAATCAGTATTAAAAGCTTTAGGATCTGCTACAGTCTTAACCTCGACAGGGATTATGGATTGGTTTGAGGAAGAGAATTCGGTACAGCTCTGTGGTTGCATTCGTGCCCCCATGACCCAAGGATGAGGGATGAAGGAAGAGTGGTCAAAGTCCACAATGTGAGAAGTTGAAGCATTTCCATCAGCATTATCTCCCAAATGCAGATGTTACATTTTGGATGGCACTGACATGGTACTGCCCAGAGGACACAAAGATCGGTCTGTGGGATCATTCCAGCAGGCCCTGATGTATGACATCCATACATATGTTTCCACTGGTGTTTCTGTAGACAGAGAAGCTCTGGGAAGAAGTGGCAACATTGGGACATTCCCATGGCAACACAAAGCACAAGCGCACTCTCAGTTTGCTGTTTTGGAAAGACTCCAATATGACGTACAGCAGAATGCCGAGCTGAAAACCTTTAAGCTTCATTTCCAGAAGAGGAAGTGTACTCTGCACTTTCAGAATTGTGAGGTAAGTGCAATAAAACGAAGTTTTACTAATTGAAATAATATGGTGTGCTCATCACAACAAAGGCAACACCAGCAATTTGAGATATACCAGACAACACACACAGGAAAAGGACATGGCATCAATGCCTAGGAAAAATTGTCCTCACAGAAGTATCATGGAACTTTGTACACCCATTGGTCTAAAATTTTCACTTAACAAAGCCCTATAAATCTATATTAGATACCTGATATTACATGACCAGTAGAGATAAAGAAGTATAGTAAAAGAAACAGGAAGTACCATTTTCAGTTCCAAAGAGTTTGAAGGCCCAAAAAATAAGCTTTCAAACATCTAGACTGCAAAACGCTACCAGAGCAAGTAGTGAAAGCTCAGGTGAGGAAAACATGAAGTACAACAGTGTCTCAGAATCACAAAAGGCAGTATACCAGGAAAGGGGAAGAGAAACTCTAAAAACGAGCCAAATAATATCAGAAAACCCAAGGATGAGACAATACCAGGACTAAAGTCAGTAAAAAAGCAGACTTGATAAAGCAGACGGACTCATGAAAGACTCTAAAGACAGGGGAACAGAAATCCCTCGATCAGAAGAAGACATAGAAAAAGAAGTGCAAACCAATGCAAACGTTGCTGTTGAAGCCTGGGTTAAGACAAAGCATGAAAGAGTATGATTCGTAAGAGTCCCAGATGGAAAAGCAAGATTAACAAAAAAAAGCCTGAAAAGATAATTGTAGTAAAGTCAGACTGAAACTTGCTGAAAGACAAGAAAGAATCATCTATACGATTTCAGGAACTACACAGCGTCCAAAGGAGGTGGAATCCCAATAGACCTACTTGAAGCTGTATAATTCTAAACAACAAAGTTCATGATCACCCCAGTGATTTAAAATGCATCTAGAGGAAAGCAATTTAGTCACAACAGAAACTCCTGGGGGGTCAGCTCAAATCTCGGCAGAAATATTGCAGAACAGGGAGGAGTGCAAGGATATTGGCCATAACCTGAAAGAGAAAAAGCTGAAACCATGGATAGCCTATGCCACATGACTGCCATTTCTAATAACGGCAGAGCTAGGGAAATTCACAGACCAGCAAAACTTAAAGGAATTCAGCAGTTCAAAACTTATCCTAAAAGAAAGATTGAGAATTCTTCCCTAAATAGAAAAGTAGCATGATGAAATGGAAAAAAGAAAAACCATTATTGGAAAAGCAAAAGAGCGTGAGTTACAAACAAGAAACAAGAAGAAGGCAAGGAGGACATCACAGCCATATATTGGGAGAGGATAGCACGAAATCATAGGTGATTTTAAGCACTATCTTAAGTGATTCACATATATGATCCTCTGATTGAAGCAAACGGAGTGATGCCTGGACTAATGTGTTTGCAAAACCAACAACAAGCAAACAAACCAACAATCAGACAAACAAACAGACACCAAAAGGGTACGGTTGGCTGACATATACCAAAGAAATCATGAGTATTCAAAACAAAATACTCAAATAGATGTCAAGATTCATTCAGCACGCATCGACCCAGTATCGCAGCTTAAATGTACTCAACACACTTGTATTCAGAACACAGACGCTTGCATTAATATTCATAAATATTGATTCAAAAGTGCATATCGTGACCTAACACAAATGCCGATTTTGTATAAGATTTGTTCATAGTCCGTGATATAGACTTACAATTCTTCCAACTGCAAGAATGAATGCCATATTCTACCCTAAGTAGAGAAGAAACGGCATAAGCCTATAACAAAGACAAGTAGCTCTACAAAAATGTACTAAGAGCAAACGAGACAGACAGTAAAGTGCACATTGGGATTCGTTTCTTTTCTCGGAATTTCAGACCCCATGAAACAAATGGATCCATTTTCTGAGAGCGTGGGTGTTTCAGCAGAAAGCAACAGACGGATATGCATTCTGGGTGAATGTATATTACACAAACATGAGTTTCCTTTAGTGGGGTCTTTGTGTACTGTGAGCTGTTCGAAAGTTTCAAGACGTGTGAAACCATAAACTAAAAATGGACACACTTCCTTCCGTTTGTACTGTATATAGGGATCTGAACCATAGGAAAGAGGGAAGATAAAAGGACAATGGCACGCTAGTGGATAGAATCACATTTAACTTAGGAACCTCTCGTTTGATGCAGCCCCTCCCCCAACACTGACAATATTCAGTAACCATTGGGGATGGCAGTTACTGGTTGGATTCTAGGAGGAATCTTGTTGTATACAGCGATGCTTGTTGTGGCTGGTGGATCCAAGGTAACTGGGCAGAATTCTGTGAGTGGATCAGTGTGATGGAGGGGCTGCCGCCCTTTGTGGAGATTGGCTTAGGTCTTTTGTTCGGGACGCTGTGTAATTTGGAGATAATGCTGCTGCCAAAAGACCTAAGTTCACGGGTAAGTTTCCAGAACCTGAAAGGGCAGACAGTGGAAGATCTGCCTGTCATCATCTTACTGGTGAGGCTCCGAGGTACTTTCAGACTTGCCCAGTCCTGTTGAAGTCGACTTTATGGGAGACACGAAGAGAAGCTGGCAGAAAAGCTGGCTGCATGGATTGAGGAGAGATGCGAACATATTGATGAGAGTTGTTCCGCTACAATGGAGAATACCGGCTTGGAGACATCTCTAGAGAATACCAGGCTCGAAAGACATTCATGAGACCTACTGAACCTCTGTGATACTGGCAGAAGCATTTGGAGTGTCAACGTGCACTTGACAAAGTCACTCAATTCTCTGCTCCAAGAACGGCTCCAAGATTCCTGACGTCTAAAACACAAGAGATGGCAGAGATGATAAAAGCGCTCATGTTCTTGGAAGAGGTCATGAGAATCCACAGGTCCCAAGGGGCATTTACAAACCATTCAGACCGAAATGCACCAAGCCCAGGTAAGCCTTTTCCCAGGTTTGGGCCTTGCTATCAAGCACTTGCTCTTCCCTCCCCTACACTCAGACATCCATTTTAAAGGATCAGAGCCTGAGCTGCAATGAAGCCAGTAGGAGAAGAGCAGGCCCCTCCTAGAATCAGAGTTCCTCCATCTTCACACTCTGTGAACAACTGTGAACTCCTTAAAGGTCAAATACTCTCGCCTAAAATAGTTAGGAATTGAATACTTAGCTCACACAAAGAAATGATGACCTTCCCCTTGATTCAGCAAATGCTGGGTTTATGTCTTGTCTGGGGTGAAGGGAGTGTGGTAAGTGAGAGGAATCTTTGACTGAACTTGAATATGTACTAGGCCTCAGTTTTTCAAGACATTATAGGTAAATATTATGTCAGAGAGTGACCTGAACTGTAAAAGTCGTGAAAGACTTTAAAGACACAGGTTTGGTGGACCGTATTTCTCTTCAGTCAAGCATCGGGTGCACGATATATTGGGGGTGCAGACTTGGCTGTGTTAAATTGCTTTACCCAACAT